>NW_027167926.1:0-91180 GCF_040954835.1 Lepisosteus oculatus | reverse complement strand
TAAGGGCTGAGTGTGTGGGCTCTTCTGAGCCTTGCTGTTACAAGGAGATTCAGTTGTCTGAAAAAACGCGTTTATTTCGGGCTGAAAAACACGTTTTGAAAATTGTAATGTTACTGCCCCATAACTTACATGGGGTTGACCAAACTTGCAGAAACATGTTTATTTCTGCTGAAAAACACGTTTTGACACTTTCTGCACACTGGGGTTAAGGGCTGAGTGTGTGGGCTCTTCTGAGCCTTGCTGTTACAAGGAGATTCAGTTGTCTGAAAAAACGCGCTTATTTCGGGCTGAAAAACACGTTTTGAAAAGTGTGATGTTACTACCCCATAACTTACATGGGGTTGACCAAACTTGCAGAAACATGTTTATTTCTGCTGAAAAACACATTTTGACCCTTTCTGCACACTGGGGTTAAGGGCTGAGTGTGTGGGCACTTCTGAGCCTTGCTGTTACAAGGAGATTCAGTTGTCTGAAAAAACGCGTTTATTTCGGGCTGAAAAACACGTTTTGAAAAGTGTGATGTTACTACCCCATAACTTACATGGGGTTGACCAAACTTGCAGAAACATGTTTATTTCTGCTGAAAAACACGTTTTGACACTTTCTGCACACTGGGGTTAAGGGCTGAGTGTGTGGGCTCTTCTGAGCCTTGCTGTTACAAGGAGATTCAGTTGTCTGAAAAAACGCGCTTATTTCGGGCTGAAAAACACGTTTTGAAAAGTGTGATGTTACTGCCCCATAACTTACATGGGGTTGACCAAACTTGCAGAAACATGTTTATTTCTGCTGAAAAACACGTTTTGACACTTTCTGTACACTGGGGTTAAGGGCTGAGTGTGTGGGCTCTTCTGAGCCTTGCTGTTACAAGGAGATTCAGTTGTCTGAAAAAACGCGTTTATTTCGGGCTGAAAAACACGTTTTGAAAAGTGTGATGTTACTGCCCCATAACTTACATGGGGTTGACCAAACTTGCAGAAACATGTTTATTTCTGCTGAAAAACACGTTTTGACACTTTCTGTACACTGGGGTTAAGGGCTGAGTGTGTGGGCTCTTCTGAGCCTTGCTGTTACAAGGAGATTCAGTTGTCTGAAAAAATGCGCTTATTTCGGGCTGAAAAACACGTTTTGAAAAGTGTGATGTTAATGCCCCATAACTTACATGGGGTTGACCAAACTTGCAGAAACATGTTTATTTCTGCTGAAAAACACATTTTGACCCTTTCTGCACACTGGGGTTAAGGGCTGAGTGTGTGGGCACTTCTGAGCCTTGCTGTTACAAGGAGATTCAGTTGTCTGAAAAAACGCGTTTATTTCGGGCTGAAAAACACGTTTTGAAAATGTGATGTTACTGCCCCATAACTTACATGGGGTTGACCAAACTTGCAGAAACATGTTTATTTCTGCTGAAAAACACGTTTTGGCACTTTCTGTAAACTGGGGTTAAGGGCTGAGTGTGTGGGCTCTTCTGAGCCTTGCTGTTACAAGGAGATTCAGTTGTCTGAAAAAACGCGTTTATTTCGGGCTGAAAAACACGTTTTGAAAAGTGTGATGTTACTGCCCCATAACTTACATGGGGTTGACCAAACTTGCAGAAACATGTTTATTTCTGCTGAAAAACACGTTTTGACACTTTCTGTACACTGGGGTTAAGGGCTGAGTGTGTGGGCTCTTCTGAGCCTTGCTGTTACAAGGAGATTCAGTTGTCTGAAAAACGCGCTTATTTCGGGCTGAAAAACACGTTTTGAAAAGTGTGATGTTAATGCCCCATAACTTACATGGGGTTGACCAAACTTGCAGAAACATGTTTATTTCTGCTGAAAAACACATTTTGACCCTTTCTGCACACTGGGGTTAAGGGCTGAGTGTGTGGGCTCTTCTGAGCCTTGCTGTTACAAGGAGATTCAGTTGTCTGAAAAAACGCGCTTATTTCGGGCTGAAAAACATGTTTTGAAAAGTGTGATGTTAATGCCCCATAACTTACATGGGGTTGACCAAACTTGCAGAAACATGTTTATTTCTGCTGAAAAACACATTTTGACCCTTTCTGCACACTGGGGTTAAGGGCTGAGTGTGTGGGCACTTCTGAGCCTTGCTGTTACAAGGAGATTCAGTTGTCTGAAAAAACGCGTTTATTTCGGGCTGAAAAACACGTTTTGAAAATGTGATGTTAATGCCCCATAACTTACATGGGGTTGACCAAACTTGCAGAAACATGTTTATTTCTGCTGAAAAACACATTTTGACCCTTTCTGCACACTGGGGTTAAGGGCTGAGTGTTTGGGCACTTCTGAGCCTTGCTGTTACAAGGAGATTCAGTTGTCTGAAAAAACGCGTTTATTTCGGGCTGAAAAACACGTTTTGAAAATGTGATGTTAATGCCCCATAACTTACATGGGGTTGACCAAACTTGCAGAAACATGTTTATTTCTGCTGAAAAACACATTTTGACCCTTTCTGCACACTGGGGTTAAGGGCTGAGTGTGTGGGCTCTTCTGAGCCTTGCTGTTACAAGGAGATTCAGTTGTCTGAAAAAACGCGTTTATTTCGGGCTGAAAAACACGTTTTGAAAAGTGTGATGTTACTACCGCATAACTTACATGGGGTTGACCAAACTTGCAGAAACATGTTTATTTCTGCTGAAAAACACGTTTTGACACTTTCTGCACACTGGGGTTAAGGGCTGAGTGTGTGGGCACTTCTGAGCCTTGCTGTTACAAGGAGATTCAGTTGTCTGAAAAAACGCGTTTATTTCGGGCTGAAAAACACGTTTTGAAAAGTGTGATGTTACTGCCCCATAACTTACATGGGGTTGACCAAACTTGCAGAAACATGTTTATTTCTGCTGAAAAACACGTTTTGACACTTTCTGTACACTGGGGTTAAGGGCTGAGTGTGTGGGCTCTTCTGAGCCTTGCTGTTACAAGGAGATTCAGTTGTCTGAAAAAACGCGTTTATTTCGGGCTGAAAAACACGTTTGAAAAGTGTGATGTTACTGCCCCATAACTTACATGGGGTTGACCAAACTTGCAGAAACATGTTTATTTCTGCTGAAAAACACGTTTTGACACTTTCTGTACACTGGGGTTAAGGGCTGAGTGTGTGGGCTCTTCTGAGCCTTGCTGTTACAAGGAGATTCAGTTGTCTGAAAAAACGCGTTTATTTCGGGCTGAAAAACACGTTTTGAAAATTGTAATGTTACTGCCCCATAACTTACATGGGGTTGACCAAACTTGCAGAAACATGTTTATTTCTGCTGAAAAACACGTTTTGACACTTTCTGCACACTGGGGTTAAGGGCTGAGTGTGTGGGCACTTCTGAGCCTTGCTGTTACAAGGAGATTCAGTTGTCTGAAAAAACGCGTTTATTTCGGGCTGAAAAACACGTTTTGAAAAGTGTGATGTTACTGCCCCATAACTTACATGGGGTTGACCAAACTTGCAGAAACATGTTTATTTCTGCTGAAAAACACGTTTTGACACTTTCTGTACACTGGGGTTAAGGGCTGAGTGTGTGGGCTCTTCTGAGCCTTGCTGTTACAAGGAGATTCAGTTGTCTGAAAAAACGCGTTTATTTCGGGCTGAAAAACACATTTTGAAAAGTGTGATGTTACTGCCCCATAACTTACATGGGGTTGACCAAACTTGCAGAAACATGTTTATTTCTGCTGAAAAACACGTTTTGACACTTTCTGCACACTGGGGTTAAGGGCTGAGTGTGTGGGCTCTTCTGAGCCTTGCTGTTACAAGGAGATTCAGTTGTCTGAAAAAACGCGCTTATTTCGGGCTGAAAAACACGTTTTGAAAAGTGTGATGTTACTACCCCATAACTTACATGGGGTTGACCAAACTTGCAGAAACATGTTTATTTCTGCTGAAAAACACATTTTGACCCTTTCTGCACACTGGGGTTAAGGGCTGAGTGTGTGGGCACTTCTGAGCCTTGCTGTTACAAGGAGATTCAGTTGTCTGAAAAAACGCGTTTATTTCGGGCTGAAAAACACGTTTTGAAAAGTGTGATGTTACTACCCCATAACTTACATGGGGTTGACCAAACTTGCAGAAACATGTTTATTTCTGCTGAAAAACACGTTTTGACACTTTCTGCACACTGGGGTTAAGGGCTGAGTGTGTGGGCTCTTCTGAGCCTTGCTGTTACAAGGAGATTCAGTTGTCTGAAAAAACGCGTTTATTTCGGGCTGAAAAACACGTTTTGAAAAGTGTGATGTTACTGCCCCATAACTTACATGGGGTTGACCAAACTTGCAGAAACATGTTTATTTCTGCTGAAAAACACGTTTTGACACTTTCTGTACACTGGGGTTAAGGGCTGAGTGTGTGGGCTCTTCTGAGCCTTGCTGTTACAAGGAGATTCAGTTGTCTGAAAAAACGCGTTTATTTCGGGCTGAAAAACACGTTTTGAAAAGTGTGATGTTACTGCCCCATAACTTACATGGGGTTGACCAAACTTGCAGAAACATGTTTATTTCTGCTGAAAAACACGTTTTGACACTTTCTGTACACTGGGGTTAAGGGCTGAGTGTGTGGGCTCTTCTGAGCCTTGCTGTTACAAGGAGATTCAGTTGTCTGAAAAAACGCGTTTATTTCGGGCTGAAAAACACGTTTTGAAAAGTGTGATGTTACTGCCCCATAACTTACATGGGGTTGACCAAACTTGCAGAAACATGTTTATTTCTGCTGAAAAACACGTTTTGACACTTTCTGTACACTGGGGTTAAGGGCTGAGTGTGTGGGCTCTTCTGAGCCTTGCTGTTACAAGGAGATTCAGTTGTCTGAAAAAACGCGTTTATTTCGGGCTGAAAAACACGTTTTGAAAATTGTAATGTTACTGCCCCATAACTTACATGGGGTTGACCAAACTTGCAGAAACATGTTTATTTCTGCTGAAAAACACGTTTTGACACTTTCTGCACACTGGGGTTAAGGGCTGAGTGTGTGGGCACTTCTGAGCCTTGCTGTTACAAGGAGATTCAGTTGTCTGAAAAAACGCGTTTATTTCGGGCTGAAAAACACGTTTTGAAAAGTGTGATGTTACTGCCCCATAACTTACATGGGGTTGACCAAACTTGCAGAAACATGTTTATTTCTGCTGAAAAACACGTTTTGACACTTTCTGTACACTGGGGTTAAGGGCTGAGTGTGTGGGCTCTTCTGAGCCTTGCTGTTACAAGGAGATTCAGTTGTCTGAAAAAACGCGTTTATTTCGGGCTGAAAAACACGTTTTGAAAAGTGTGATGTTACTGCCCCATAACTTACATGGGGTTGACCAAACTTGCAGAAACATGTTTATTTCTGCTGAAAAACACGTTTTGACACTTTCTGCACACTGGGGTTAAGGGCTGAGTGTGTGGGCTCTTCTGAGCCTTGCTGTTACAAGGAGATTCAGTTGTCTGAAAAAACGCGCTTATTTCGGGCTGAAAAACACGTTTTGAAAAGTGTGATGTTACTACCCCATAACTTACATGGGGTTGACCAAACTTGCAGAAACATGTTTATTTCTGCTGAAAAACACATTTTGACCCTTTCTGCACACTGGGGTTAAGGGCTGAGTGTGTGGGCACTTCTGAGCCTTGCTGTTACAAGGAGATTCAGTTGTCTGAAAAAACGCGTTTATTTCGGGCTGAAAAACACGTTTTGAAAAGTGTGATGTTACTACCCCATAACTTACATGGGGTTGACCAAACTTGCAGAAACATGTTTATTTCTGCTGAAAAACACGTTTTGACACTTTCTGTACACTGGGGTTAAGGGCTGAGTGTGTGGGCTCTTCTGAGCCTTGCTGTTACAAGGAGATTCAGTTGTCTGAAAAAACGCGCTTATTTCGGGCTGAAAAACACGTTTTGAAAAGAGTGATGTTACTGCCCCATAACTAACATGGGGTTGACCAAACTTGCAGAAACATGTTTATTTCTGCTGAAAAACACGTTTTGACACTTTCTGTACACTGGGGTTAAGGGCTGAGTGTGTGGGCTCTTCTGAGCCTTGCTGTTACAAGGAGATTCAGTTGTCTGAAAAAACGCGCTTATTTCGGGCTGAAAAACACGTTTTGAAAAGAGTGATGTTACTGCCCCATAACTAACATGGGGTTGACCAAACTTGCAGAAACATGTTTATTTCTGCTGAAAAACACGTTTTGACACTTTCTGCACACTGGGGTTAAGGGCTGAGTGTGTGGGCACTTCTGAGCCTTGCTGTTACAAGGAGATTCAGTTGTCTGAAAAAACGCGTTTATTTCGGGCTGAAAAACACGTTTTGAAAAGTGTGATGTTACTGCCCCATAACTTACATGGGGTTGACCAAACTTGCAGAAATATGTTTATTTCTGCTGAAAAACACGTTTTGACACTTTCTGTACACTGGGGTTAAGGGCTGAGTGTGTGGGCTCTTCTGAGCCTTGCTGTTACAAGGAGATTCAGTTGTCTGAAAAAACGCGTTTATTTCGGGCTGAAAAACACGTTTTGAAAAGTGTGATGTTACTGCCCCATAACTTACATGGGGTTGACCAAACTTGCAGAAACATGTTTATTTCTGCTGAAAAACACGTTTTGACACTTTCTGTACACTGGGGTTAAGGGCTGAGTGTGTGGGCTCTTCTGAGCCTTGCTGTTACAAGGAGATTCAGTTGTCTGAAAAAACGCGCTTATTTCGGGCTGAAAAACACGTTTTGAAAAGTGTGATGTTAATGCCCCATAACTTCAATGGGGTTGACCAAACTTGCAGAAACATGTTTATTTCTGCTGAAAAACACATTTTGACCCTTTCTGCACACTGGGGTTAAGGGCTGAGTGTGTGGGCTCTTCTGAGCCTTGCTGTTACAAGGAGATTCAGTTGTCTGAAAAAACGCGCTTATTTCGGGCTGAAAAACACGTTTTGAAAAGTGTGATGTTAATGCCCCATAACTTACATGGGGTTGACCAAACTTGCAGAAACATGTTTATTTCTGCTGAAAAACACATTTTGACCCTTTCTGCACACTGGGGTTAAGGGCTGAGTGTGTGGGCACTTCTGAGCCTTGCTGTTACAAAGAGATTCAGTTGTCTGAAAAAACGCGTTTATTTCGGGCTGAAAAACACGTTTTGAAAATGTGATGTTACTGCCCCATAACTTACATGGGGTTGACCAAACTTGCAGAAACATGTTTATTTCTGCTGAAAAACACGTTTTGGCACTTTCTGTACACTGGGGTTAAGGGCTGAGTGTGTGGGCTCTTCTGAGCCTTGCTGTTACAAGGAGATTCAGTTGTCTGAAAAAACGCGTTTATTTCGGGCTGAAAAACACGTTTTGAAAATTGTAATGTTACTGCCCCATAACTTACATGGGGTTGACCAAACTTGCAGAAACATGTTTATTTCTGCTGAAAAACACGTTTTGACACTTTCTGCACACTGGGGTTAAGGGCTGAGTGTGTGGGCTCTTCTGAGCCTTGCTGTTACAAGGAGATTCAGTTGTCTGAAAAAACGCGCTTATTTCGGGCTGAAAAACACGTTTTGAAAAGTGTGATGTTACTACCCCATAACTTACATGGGGTTGACCAAACTTGCAGAAACATGTTTATTTCTGCTGAAAAACACGTTTTGACACTTTCTGCACACTGGGGTTAAGGGCTGAGTGTGTGGGCTCTTCTGAGCCTTGCTGTTACAAGGAGATTCAGTTGTCTGAAAAAACGCGTTTATTTCGGGCTGAAAAACACGTTTTGAAAAGTGTGATGTTACTGCCCCATAACTTACATGGGGTTGACCAAACTTGCAGAAACATGTTTATTTCTGCTGAAAAACACGTTTTGACACTTTCTGTTCACTGGGGTTAAGGGCTGAGTGTGTGGGCTCTTCTGAGCCTTGCTGTTACAAGGAGATTCAGTTGTCTGAAAAAACGCGTTTATTTCGGGCTGAAAAACACGTTTTGAAAATTGTAATGTTACTGCCCCATAACTTACATGGGGTTGACCAAACTTGCAGAAACATGTTTATTTCTGCTGAAAAACACGTTTTGACACTTTCTGCACACTGGGGTTAAGGGCTGAGTGTGTGGGCTCTTCTGAGCCTTGCTGTTACAAGGAGATTCAGTTGTCTGAAAAAACGCGCTTATTTCGGGCTGAAAAACACGTTTTGAAAAGTGTGATGTTACTACCCCATAACTTACATGGGGTTGACCAAACTTGCAGAAACATGTTTATTTCTGCTGAAAAACACATTTTGACCCTTTCTGCACACTGGGTTAAGGGCTGAGTGTGTGGGCACTTCTGAGCCTTGCTGTTACAAGGAGATTCAGTTGTCTGAAAAAACGCGTTTATTTCGGGCTGAAAAACACGTTTTGAAAAGTGTGATGTTACTACCCCATAACTTACATGGGGTTGACCAAACTTGCAGAAACATGTTTATTTCTGCTTAAAAACACGTTTTGACACTTTCTGCACACTGGGGTTAAGGGCTGAGTGTGTGGGCTCTTCTGAGCCTTGCTGTTACAAGGAGATTCAGTTGTCTGAAAAAACGCGTTTATTTCGGGCTGAAAAACACGTTTTGAAAAGTGTGATGTTACTGCCCCATAACTTACATGGGGTTGACCAAACTTGCAGAAACATGTTTATTTCTGCTGAAAAACACGTTTTGACACTTTCTGTACACTGGGGTTAAGGGCTGAGTGTGTGGGCTCTTCTGAGCCTTGCTGTTACAAGGAGATTCAGTTGTCTGAAAAAACGCGCTTATTTCGGGCTGAAAAACACGTTTTGAAAAGTGTGATGTTACTGCCCCATAACTTACATGGGGTTGACCAAACTTGCAGAAACATGTTTATTTCTGCTGAAAAACACGTTTTGACACTTTCTGTACACTGGGGTTAAGGGCTGAGTGTGTGGGCTCTTCTGAGCCTTGCTGTTACAAGGAGATTCAGTTGTCTGAAAAAATGCGCTTATTTCGGGCTGAAAAACACGTTTTGAAAAGTGTGATGTTAATGCCCCATAACTTACATGGGGTTGACCAAACTTGCAGAAACATGTTTATTTCTGCTGAAAAACACATTTTGACCCTTTCTGCACACTGGGGTTAAGGGCTGAGTGTGTGGGCACTTCTGAGCCTTGCTGTTACAAGGAGATTCAGTTGTCTGAAAAAACGCGTTTATTTCGGGCTGAAAAACACGTTTTGAAAATGTGATGTTACTGCCCCATAACTTACATGGGGTTGACCAAACTTGCAGAAACATGTTTATTTCTGCTGAAAAACACGTTTTGGCACTTTCTGTAAACTGGGGTTAAGGGCTGAGTGTGTGGGCTCTTCTGAGCCTTGCTGTTACAAGGAGATTCAGTTGTCTGAAAAAACGCGTTTATTTCGGGCTGAAAAACACGTTTTGAAAAGTGTGATGTTACTGCCCCATAACTTACATGGGGTTGACCAAACTTGCAGAAACATGTTTATTTCTGCTGAAAAACACGTTTTGACACTTTCTGTACACTGGGGTTAAGGGCTGAGTGTGTGGGCTCTTCTGAGCCTTGCTGTTACAAGGAGATTCAGTTGTCTGAAAAAACGCGCTTATTTCGGGCTGAAAAACACGTTTTGAAAAGTGTGATGTTAATGCCCCATAACTTACATGGGGTTGACCAAACTTGCAGAAACATGTTTATTTCTGCTGAAAAACACATTTTGACCCTTTCTGCACACTGGGGTTAAGGGCTGAGTGTGTGGGCTCTTCTGAGCCTTGCTGTTACAAGGAGATTCAGTTGTCTGAAAAAACGCGCTTATTTCGGGCTGAAAAACATGTTTTGAAAAGTGTGATGTTAATGCCCCATAACTTACATGGGGTTGACCAAACTTGCAGAAACATGTTTATTTCTGCTGAAAAACACATTTTGACCCTTTCTGCACACTGGGGTTAAGGGCTGAGTGTGTGGGCACTTCTGAGCCTTGCTGTTACAAGGAGATTCAGTTGTCTGAAAAAACGCGTTTATTTCGGGCTGAAAAACACGTTTTGAAAATGTGATGTTAATGCCCCATAACTTACATGGGGTTGACCAAACTTGCAGAAACATGTTTATTTCTGCTGAAAAACACATTTTGACCCTTTCTGCACACTGGGGTTAAGGGCTGAGTGTGTGGGCACTTCTGAGCCTTGCTGTTACAAGGAGATTCAGTTGTCTGAAAAAACGCGTTTATTTCGGGCTGAAAAACACGTTTTGAAAATGTGATGTTAATGCCCCATAACTTACATGGGGTTGACCAAACTTGCAGAAACATGTTTATTTCTGCTGAAAAACACATTTTGACCCTTTCTGCACACTGGGGTTAAGGGCTGAGTGTGTGGGCTCTTCTGAGCCTTGCTGTTACAAGGAGATTCAGTTGTCTGAAAAAACGCGTTTATTTCGGGCTGAAAAACACGTTTTGAAAAGTGTGATGTTACTACCGCATAACTTACATGGGGTTGACCAAACTTGCAGAAACATGTTTATTTCTGCTGAAAAACACGTTTTGACACTTTCTGCACACTGGGGTTAAGGGCTGAGTGTGTGGGCACTTCTGAGCCTTGCTGTTACAAGGAGATTCAGTTGTCTGAAAAAACGCGTTTATTTCGGGCTGAAAAACACGTTTTGAAAAGTGTGATGTTACTGCCCCATAACTTACATGGGGTTGACCAAACTTGCAGAAACATGTTTATTTCTGCTGAAAAACACGTTTTGACACTTTCTGTACACTGGGGTTAAGGGCTGAGTGTGTGGGCTCTTCTGAGCCTTGCTGTTACAAGGAGATTCAGTTGTCTGAAAAAACGCGTTTATTTCGGGCTGAAAAACACGTTTTGAAAAGTGTGATGTTACTGCCCCATAACTTACATGGGGTTGACCAAACTTGCAGAAACATGTTTATTTCTGCTGAAAAACACGTTTTGACACTTTCTGTACACTGGGGTTAAGGGCTGAGTGTGTGGGCTCTTCTGAGCCTTGCTGTTACAAGGAGATTCAGTTGTCTGAAAAAACGCGTTTATTTCGGGCTGAAAAACACGTTTTGAAAATTGTAATGTTACTGCCCCATAACTTACATGGGGTTGACCAAACTTGCAGAAACATGTTTATTTCTGCTGAAAAACACGTTTTGACACTTTCTGCACACTGGGGTTAAGGGCTGAGTGTGTGGGCACTTCTGAGCCTTGCTGTTACAAGGAGATTCAGTTGTCTGAAAAAACGCGTTTATTTCGGGCTGAAAAACACGTTTTGAAAAGTGTGATGTTACTGCCCCATAACTTACATGGGGTTGACCAAACTTGCAGAAACATGTTTATTTCTGCTGAAAAACACGTTTTGACACTTTCTGTACACTGGGGTTAAGGGCTGAGTGTGTGGGCTCTTCTGAGCCTTGCTGTTACAAGGAGATTCAGTTGTCTGAAAAAACGCGTTTATTTCGGGCTGAAAAACACATTTTGAAAAGTGTGATGTTACTGCCCCATAACTTACATGGGGTTGACCAAACTTGCAGAAACATGTTTATTTCTGCTGAAAAACACGTTTTGACACTTTCTGCACACTGGGGTTAAGGGCTGAGTGTGTGGGCTCTTCTGAGCCTTGCTGTTACAAGGAGATTCAGTTGTCTGAAAAAACGCGCTTATTTCGGGCTGAAAAACACGTTTTGAAAAGTGTGATGTTACTACCCCATAACTTACATGGGGTTGACCAAACTTGCAGAAACATGTTTATTTCTGCTGAAAAACACATTTTGACCCTTTCTGCACACTGGGGTTAAGGGCTGAGTGTGTGGGCACTTCTGAGCCTTGCTGTTACAAGGAGATTCAGTTGTCTGAAAAAACGCGTTTATTTCGGGCTGAAAAACACGTTTTGAAAAGTGTGATGTTACTACCCCATAACTTACATGGGGTTGACCAAACTTGCAGAAACATGTTTATTTCTGCTGAAAAACACGTTTTGACACTTTCTGTACACTGGGGTTAAGGGCTGAGTGTGTGGGCTCTTCTGCGCCTTGCTGTTACAAGGAGATTCAGTTGTCTGAAAAAACGCGCTTATTTCGGGCTGAAAAACACGTTTTGAAAAGTGTGATGTTACTGCCCCATAACTTACATGGGGTTGACCAAACTTGCAGAAACATGTTTATTTCTGCTGAAAAACACGTTTTGACACTTTCTGTACACTGGGGTTAAGGGCTGAGTGTGTGGGCTCTTCTGAGCCTTGCTGTTACAAGGAGATTCAGTTGTCTGAAAAAACGCGCTTATTTCGGGCTGAAAAACACGTTTTGAAAAGTGTGATGTTAATGCCCCATAACTTACATGGGGTTGACCAAACTTGCAGAAACATGTTTATTTCTGCTGAAAAACACATTTTGACCCTTTCTGCACACTGGGGTTAAGGGCTGAGTGTGTGGGCTCTTCTGAGCCTTGCTGTTACAAGGAGATTCAGTTGTCTGAAAAAACGCGCTTATTTCGGGCTGAAAAACACGTTTTGAAAAGTGTGATGTTAATGCCCCATAACTTACATGGGGTTGACCAAACTTGCAGAAACATGTTTATTTCTGCTGAAAAACACATTTTGACCCTTTCTGCACACTGGGGTTAAGGGCTGAGTGTGTGGGCACTTCTGAGCCTTGCTGTTACAAGGAGATTCAGTTGTCTGAAAAAACGCGCTTATTTCGGGCTGAAAAACACGTTTTGAAAAGTGTGATGTTAATGCCCCATAACTTACATGGGGTTGACCAAACTTGCAGAAACATGTTTATTTCTGCTGAAAAACACATTTTGACCCTTTCTGCACACTGGGGTTAAGGGCTGAGTGTGTGGGCTCTTCTGAGCCTTGCTGTTACAAGGAGATTCAGTTGTCTGAAAAAACGCGCTTATTTCGGGCTGAAAAACACGTTTTGAAAAGTGTGATGTTAATGCCCCATAACTTACATGGGGTTGACCAAACTTGCAGAAACATGTTTATTTCTGCTGAAAAACACATTTTGACCCTTTCTGCACACTGGGGTTAAGGGCTGAGTGTGTGGGCACTTCTGAGCCTTGCTGTTACAAGGAGATTCAGTTGTCTGAAAAAACGCGTTTATTTCGGGCTGAAAAACACGTTTTGAAAATGTGATGTTACTGCCCCATAACTTACATGGGGTTGACCAAATTTGCAGAAACATGTTTATTTCTGCTGAAAAACACGTTTTGGCACTTTCTGTACACTGGGGTTAAGGGCTGAGTGTGTGGGCTCTTCTGAGCCTTGCTGTTACAAGGAGATTCAGTTGTCTGAAAAAACGCGTTTATTTCGGGCTGAAAAACACGTTTTGAAAATTGTAATGTTACTGCCCCATAACTTACATGGGGTTGACCAAACTTGCAGAAACATGTTTATTTCTGCTGAAAAACACGTTTTGACACTTTCTGTACACTGGGGTTAAGGGCTGAGTGTGTGGGCTCTTCTGAGCCTTGCTGTTACAAGGAGATTCAGTTGTCTGAAAAAACGCGTTTATTTCGGGCTGAAAAACACGTTTTGAAAAGTGTGATGTTACTACCCCATAACTTACATGGGGTTGACCAAACTTGCAGAAACATGTTTATTTCTGCTGAAAAACACGTTTTGACACTTTCTGCACACTGGCGTTAAGGGCTGAGTGTGTGGGCTCTTCTGAGCCTTGCTGTTACAAGGAGATTCAGTTGTCTGAAAAAACGCGCTTATTTCGGGCTGAAAAACACGTTTTGAAAAGTGTGATGTTACTACCCCATAACTTACATGGGGTTGACCAAACTTGCAGAAACATGTTTATTTCTGCTGAAAAACACATTTTGACCCTTTCTGCACACTGGGGTTAAGGGCTGAGTGTGTGGGCACTTCTGAGCCTTGCTGTTACAAGGAGATTCAGTTGTCTGAAAAAACGCGTTTATTTCGGGCTGAAAAACACGTTTTGAAAAGTGTGATGTTACTACCCCATAACTTACATGGGGTTGACCAAACTTGCAGAAACATGTTTATTTCTGCTGAAAAACACGTTTTGACACTTTCTGCACACTGGGGTTAAGGGCTGAGTGTGTGGGCTCTTCTGAGCCTTGCTGTTACAAGGAGATTCAGTTGTCTGAAAAAACGCGTTTATTTCGGGCTGAAAAACACGTTTTGAAAAGTGTGATGTTACTGCCCCATAACTTACATGGGGTTGACCAAACTTGCAGAAACATGTTTATTTCTGCTGAAAAACACGTTTTGACACTTTCTGTACACTGGGGTTAAGGGCTGAGTGTGTGGGCTCTTCTGAGCCTTGCTGTTACAAGGAGATTCAGTTGTCTGAAAAAACGCGTTTATTTCGGGCTGAAAAACACGTTTTGAAAAGTGTGATGTTACTGCCCCATAACTTACATGGGGTTGACCAAACTTGCAGAAACATGTTTATTTCTGCTGAAAAACACGTTTTGACACTTTCTGCACACTGGGGTTAAGGGCTGAGTGTGTGGGCTCTTCTGAGCCTTGCTGTTACAAGGAGATTCAGTTGTCTGAAAAAACGCGCTTATTTCGGGCTGAAAAACACGTTTTGAAAAGTGTGATGTTACTACCCCATAACTTACATGGGGTTGACCAAACTTGCAGAAACATGTTTATTTCTGCTGAAAAACACATTTTGACCCTTTCTGCACACTGGGGTTAAGGGCTGAGTGTGTGGGCACTTCTGAGCCTTGCTGTTACAAGGAGATTCAGTTGTCTGAAAAAACGCGTTTATTTCGGGCTGAAAAACACGTTTTGAAAAGTGTGATGTTACTACCCCATAACTTACATGGGGTTGACCAAACTTGTAGAAACATGTTTATTTCTGCTGAAAAACACGTTTTGACACTTTCTGTACACTGGGGTTAAGGGCTGAGTGTGTGGGCTCTTCTGAGCCTTGCTGTTACAAGGAGATTCAGTTGTCTGAAAAAACGCGTTTATTTCGGGCTGAAAAACACGTTTTGAAAAGTGTAATGTTACTGCCCCATAACTTACATGGGGTTGACCAAACTTGCAGAAACATGTTTATTTCTGCTGAAAAACACGTTTTGACACTTTCTGCACACTGGGGTTAAGGGCTGAGTGTGTGGGCTCTTCTGAGCCTTGCTGTTACAAGGAGATTCAGTTGTCTGAAAAAACGCGCTTATTTCGGGCTGAAAAACACGTTTTGAAAAGTGTGATGTTACTACCCCATAACTTACATGGGGTTGACCAAACTTGCAGAAACATGTTTATTTCTGCTGAAAAACACATTTTGACCCTTTCTGCACACTGGGGTTAAGGGCTGAGTGTGTGGGCACTTCTGAGCCTTGCTGTTACAAGGAGATTCAGTTGTCTGAAAAAACGCGTTTATTTCGGGCTGAAAAACACGTTTTGAAAAGTGTGATGTTACTACCCCATAACTTACATGGGGTTGACCAAACTTGCAGAAACATGTTTATTTCTGCTGAAAAACACGTTTTGACACTTTCTGTACACTGGGGTTAAGGGCTGAGTGTGTGGGCTCTTCTGAGCCTTGCTGTTACAAGGAGATTCAGTTGTCTGAAAAAACGAGTTTATTTCGGGCTGAAAAACACGTTTTGAAAAGTGTGATGTTACTGCCCCATAACTTACATGGGGTTGACCAAACTTGCAGAAACATGTTTATTTCTGCTGAAAAACACGTTTTGACACTTTCTGTACACTGGGGTTAAGGGCTGAGTGTGTGGGCTCTTCTGAGCCTTGCTGTTACAAGGAGATTCAGTTGTCTGAAAAAACGCGTTTATTTCGGGCTGAAAAACACGTTTTGAAAAGTGTGATGTTACTGCCCCATAACTTACATGGGGTTGACCAAACTTGCAGAAACATGTTTATTTCTGCTGAAAAACACGTTTTGACACTTTCTGTACACTGGGGTTAAGGGCTGAGTGTGTGGGCTCTTCTGAGCCTTGCTGTTACAAGGAGATTCAGTTGTCTGAAAAAACGCGCTTATTTCGGGCTGAAAAACACGTTTTGAAAAGTGTGATGTTAATGCCCCATAACTTCAATGGGGTTGACCAAACTTGCAGAAACATGTTTATTTCTGCTGAAAAACACATTTTGACCCTTTCTGCACACTGGGGTTAAGGGCTGAGTGTGTGGGCTCTTCTGAGCCTTGCTGTTACAAGGAGATTCAGTTGTCTGAAAAAACGCGCTTATTTCGGGCTGAAAAACACGTTTTGAAAAGTGTGATGTTAATGCCCCATAACTTACATGGGGTTGACCAAACTTGCAGAAACATGTTTATTTCTGCTGAAAAACACATTTTGACCCTTTCTGCACACTGGGGTTAAGGGCTGAGTGTGTGGGCACTTCTGAGCCTTGCTGTTACAAGGAGATTCAGTTGTCTGAAAAAACGCGTTTATTTCGGGCTGAAAAACACGTTTTGAAAAGTGTGATGTTACTACCCCATAACTTACATGGGGTTGACCAAACTTGCAGAAACATGTTTATTTCTGCTGAAAAACACGTTTTGACACTTTCTGCACACTGGGGTTAAGGGCTGAGTGTGTGGGCTCTTCTGAGCCTTGCTGTTACAAGGAGATTCAGTTGTCTGAAAAAACGCGTTTATTTCGGGCTGAAAAACACGTTTTGAAAAGTGTGATGTTACTGCCCCATAACTTACATGGGGTTGACCAAACTTGCAGAAACATGTTTATTTCTGCTGAAAAACACGTTTTGACACTTTCTGTACACTGGGGTTAAGGGCTGAGTGTGTGGGCTCTTCTGAGCCTTGCTGTTACAAGGAGATTCAGTTGTCTGAAAAAACGCGCTTATTTCGGGCTGAAAAACACGTTTTGAAAAGTGTGATGTTACTGCCCCATAACTTACATGGGGTTGACCAAACTTGCAGAAACATGTTTATTTCTGCTGAAAAACACGTTTTGACACTTTCTGTACACTGGGGTTAAGGGCTGAGTGTGTGGGCTCTTCTGAGCCTTGCTGTTACAAGGAGATTCAGTTGTCTGAAAAAATGCGCTTATTTCGGGCTGAAAAACACGTTTTGAAAAGTGTGATGTTAATGCCCCATAACTTACATGGGGTTGACCAAACTTGCAGAAACATGTTTATTTCTGCTGAAAAACACATTTTGACCCTTTCTGCACACTGGGGTTAAGGGCTGAGTGTGTGGGCACTTCTGAGCCTTGCTGTTACAAGGAGATTCAGTTGTCTGAAAAAACGCGTTTATTTCGGGCTGAAAAACACGTTTTGAAAATGTGATGTTAATGCCCCATAACTTACATGGGGTTGACCAAACTTGCAGAAACATGTTTATTTCTGCTGAAAAACACATTTTGACCCTTTCTGCACACTGGGGTTAAGGGCTGAGTGTGTGGGCACTTCTGAGCCTTGCTGTTACAAGGAGATTCAGTTGTCTGAAAAAACGCGTTTATTTCGGGCTGAAAAACACGTTTTGAAAATGTGATGTTAATGCCCCATAACTTACATGGGGTTGACCAAACTTGCAGAAACATGTTTATTTCTGCTGAAAAACACATTTTGACCCTTTCTGCACACTGGGGTTAAGGGCTGAGTGTGTGGGCTCTTCTGAGCCTTGCTGTTACAAGGAGATTCAGTTGTCTGAAAAAACGCGTTTATTTCGGGCTGAAAAACACGTTTTGAAAAGTGTGATGTTACTACCCCATAACTTACATGGGGTTGACCAAACTTGCAGAAACATGTTTATTTCTGCTGAAAAACACGTTTTGACACTTTCTGCACACTGGGGTTAAGGGCTGAGTGTGTGGGCACTTCTGAGCCTTGCTGTTACAAGGAGATTCAGTTGTCTGAAAAAACGCGTTTATTTCGGGCTGAAAAACACGTTTTGAAAAGTGTGATGTTACTGCCCCATAACTTACATGGGGTTGACCAAACTTGCAGAAACATGTTTATTTCTGCTGAAAAACACGTTTTGACACTTTCTGTACACTGGGGTTAAGGGCTGAGTGTGTGGGCTCTTCTGAGCCTTGCTGTTACAAGGAGATTCAGTTGTCTGAAAAAACGCGTTTATTTCGGGCTGAAAAACACGTTTTGAAAAGTGTGATGTTACTGCCCCATAACTTACATGGGGTTGACCAAACTTGCAGAAACATGTTTATTTCTGCTGAAAAACACGTTTTGACACTTTCTGTACACTGGGGTTAAGGGCTGAGTGTGTGGGCTCTTCTGAGCCTTGCTGTTACAAGGAGATTCAGTTGTCTGAAAAAACGCGTTTATTTCGGGCTGAAAAACACGTTTTGAAAATTGTAATGTTACTGCCCCATAACTTACATGGGGTTGACCAAACTTGCAGAAACATGTTTATTTCTGCTGAAAAACACGTTTTGACACTTTCTGCACACTGGGGTTAAGGGCTGAGTGTGTGGGCACTTCTGAGCCTTGCTGTTACAAGGAGATTCAGTTGTCTGAAAAAACGCGTTTATTTCGGGCTGAAAAACACGTTTTGAAAAGTGTGATGTTACTGCCCCATAACTTACATGGGGTTGACCAAACTTGCAGAAACATGTTTATTTCTGCTGAAAAACACGTTTTGACACTTTCTGTACACTGGGGTTAAGGGCTGAGTGTGTGGGCTCTTCTGAGCCTTGCTGTTACAAGGAGATTCAGTTGTCTGAAAAAACGCGTTTATTTCGGGCTGAAAAACACATTTTGAAAAGTGTGATGTTACTGCCCCATAACTTACATGGGGTTGACCAAACTTGCAGAAACATGTTTATTTCTGCTGAAAAACACGTTTTGACACTTTCTGCACACTGGGGTTAAGGGCTGAGTGTGTGGGCTCTTCTGAGCCTTGCTGTTACAAGGAGATTCAGTTGTCTGAAAAAACGCGCTTATTTCGGGCTGAAAAACACGTTTTGAAAAGTGTGATGTTACTACCCCATAACTTACATGGGGTTGACCAAACTTGCAGAAACATGTTTATTTCTGCTGAAAAACACATTTTGACCCTTTCTGCACACTGGGGTTAAGGGCTGAGTGTGTGGGCACTTCTGAGCCTTGCTGTTACAAGGAGATTCAGTTGTCTGAAAAAACGCGTTTATTTCGGGCTGAAAAACACGTTTTGAAAAGTGTGATGTTACTACCCCATAACTTACATGGGGTTGACCAAACTTGCAGAAACATGTTTATTTCTGCTGAAAAACACGTTTTGACACTTTCTGTACACTGGGGTTAAGGGCTGAGTGTGTGGGCTCTTCTGCGCCTTGCTGTTACAAGGAGATTCAGTTGTCTGAAAAAACGCGCTTATTTCGGGCTGAAAAACACGTTTTGAAAAGAGTGATGTTACTGCCCCATAACTAACATGGGGTTGACCAAACTTGCAGAAACATGTTTATTTCTGCTGAAAAACACGTTTTGACACTTTCTGCACACTGGGGTTAAGGGCTGAGTGTGTGGGCTCTTCTGAGCCTTGCTGTTACAAGGAGATTCAGTTGTCTGAAAAAACGCGCTTATTTCGGGCTGAAAAACACGTTTTGAAAAGTGTGATGTTACTACCCCATAACTTACATGGGGTTGACCAAACTTGCAGAAACATGTTTATTTCTGCTGAAAAACACATTTTGACCCTTTCTGCACACTGGGGTTAAGGGCTGAGTGTGTGGGCACTTCTGAGCCTTGCTGTTACAAGGAGATTCAGTTGTCTGAAAAAACGCGTTTATTTCGGGCTGAAAAACACGTTTTGAAAAGTGTGATGTTACTACCCCATAACTTACATGGGGTTGACCAAACTTGCAGAAACATGTTTATTTCTGCTGAAAAACACGTTTTGACACTTTCTGCACACTGGGGTTAAGGGCTGAGTGTGTGGGCTCTTCTGAGCCTTGCTGTTACAAGGAGATTCAGTTGTCTGAAAAAACGCGTTTATTTCGGGCTGAAAAACACGTTTTGAAAAGTGTGATGTTACTGCCCCATAACTTACATGGGGTTGACCAAACTTGCAGAAACATGTTTATTTCTGCTGAAAAACACGTTTTGACACTTTCTGTACACTGGGGTTAAGGGCTGAGTGTGTGGGCTCTTCTGAGCCTTGCTGTTACAAGGAGATTCAGTTGTCTGAAAAAACGCGTTTATTTCGGGCTGAAAAACACGTTTTGAAAAGTGTGATGTTACTGCCCCATAACTTACATGGGGTTGACCAAACTTGCAGAAACATGTTTATTTCTGCTGAAAAACACATTTTGACCCTTTCTGCACACTGGGGTTAAGGGCTGAGTGTGTGGGCACTTCTGAGCCTTGCTGTTACAAGGAGATTCAGTTGTCTGAAAAAACGCGTTTATTTCGGGCTGAAAAACACGTTTTGAAAAGTGTGATGTTACTGCCCCATAACTTACATGGGGTTGACCAAACTTGCAGAAACATGTTTATTTCTGCTGAAAAACACGTTTTGACACTTTCTGTACACTGGGGTTAAGGGCTGAGTGTGTGGGCTCTTCTGAGCCTTGCTGTTACAAGGAGATTCAGTTGTCTGAAAAAACGCGTTTATTTCGGGCTGAAAAACACGTTTTGAAAAGTGTGATGTTACTGCCCCATAACTTACATGGGGTTGACCAAACTTGCAGAAACATGTTTATTTCTGCTGAAAAACACGTTTTGACACTTTCTGCACACTGGGGTTAAGGGCTGAGTGTGTGGGCTCTTCTGAGCCTTGCTGTTACAAGGAGATTCAGTTGTCTGAAAAAACGCGCTTATTTCGGGCTGAAAAACACGTTTTGAAAAGTGTGATGTTACTACCCCATAACTTACATGGGGTTGACCAAACTTGCAGAAACATGTTTATTTCTGCTGAAAAACACATTTTGACCCTTTCTGCACACTGGGGTTAAGGGCTGAGTGTGTGGGCACTTCTGAGCCTTGCTGTTACAAGGAGATTCAGTTGTCTGAAAAAACGCGTTTATTTCGGGCTGAAAAACACGTTTTGAAAAGTGTGATGTTACTACCCCATAACTTACATGGGGTTGACCAAACTTGTAGAAACATGTTTATTTCTGCTGAAAAACACGTTTTGACACTTTCTGTACACTGGGGTTAAGGGCTGAGTGTGTGGGCTCTTCTGAGCCTTGCTGTTACAAGGAGATTCAGTTGTCTGAAAAAACGCGTTTATTTCGGGCTGAAAAACACGTTTTGAAAAGTGTAATGTTACTGCCCCATAACTTACATGGGGTTGACCAAACTTGCAGAAACATGTTTATTTCTGCTGAAAAACACGTTTTGACACTTTCTGTACACTGGGGTTAAGGGCTGAGTGTGTGGGCTCTTCTGAGCCTTGCTGTTACAAGGAGATTCAGTTGTCTGAAAAAACGCGTTTATTTCGGGCTGAAAAACACGTTTTGAAAATTGTAATGTTACTGCCCCATAACTTACATGGGGTTGACCAAACTTGCAGAAACATGTTTATTTCTGCTGAAAAACACGTTTTGACACTTTCTGCACACTGGGGTTAAGGGCTGAGTGTGTGGGCACTTCTGAGCCTTGCTGTTACAAGGAGATTCAGTTGTCTGAAAAAACGCGTTTATTTCGGGCTGAAAAACACGTTTTGAAAAGTGTGATGTTACTGCCCCATAACTTACATGGGGTTGACCAAACTTGCAGAAACATGTTTATTTCTGCTGAAAAACACGTTTTGACACTTTCTGTACACTGGGGTTAAGGGCTGAGTGTGTGGGCTCTTCTGAGCCTTGCTGTTACAAGGAGATTCAGTTGTCTGAAAAAATGCGCTTATTTCGGGCTGAAAAACACGTTTTGAAAAGTGTGATGTTAATGCCCCATAACTTACATGGGGTTGACCAAACTTGCAGAAACATGTTTATTTCTGCTGAAAAACACATTTTGACCCTTTCTGCACACTGGGGTTAAGGGCTGAGTGTGTGGGCACTTCTGAGCCTTGCTGTTACAAGGAGATTCAGTTGTCTGAAAAAACGCGTTTATTTCGGGCTGAAAAACACGTTTTGAAAATGTGATGTTAATGCCCCATAACTTACATGGGGTTGACCAAACTTGCAGAAACATGTTTATTTCTGCTGAAAAACACATTTTGACCCTTTCTGCACACTGGGGTTAAGGGCTGAGTGTGTGGGCACTTCTGAGCCTTGCTGTTACAAGGAGATTCAGTTGTCTGAAAAAACGCGTTTATTTCGGGCTGAAAAACACGTTTTGAAAATGTGATGTTAATGCCCCATAACTTACATGGGGTTGACCAAACTTGCAGAAACATGTTTATTTCTGCTGAAAAACACATTTTGACCCTTTCTGCACACTGGGGTTAAGGGCTGAGTGTGTGGGCTCTTCTGAGCCTTGCTGTTACAAGGAGATTCAGTTGTCTGAAAAAACGCGTTTATTTCGGGCTGAAAAACACGTTTTGAAAAGTGTGATGTTACTACCCCATAACTTACATGGGGTTGACCAAACTTGCAGAAACATGTTTATTTCTGCTGAAAAACACGTTTTGACACTTTCTGCACACTGGGGTTAAGGGCTGAGTGTGTGGGCACTTCTGAGCCTTGCTGTTACAAGGAGATTCAGTTGTCTGAAAAAACGCGTTTATTTCGGGCTGAAAAACACGTTTTGAAAAGTGTGATGTTACTGCCCCATAACTTACATGGGGTTGACCAAACTTGCAGAAACATGTTTATTTCTGCTGAAAAACACGTTTTGACACTTTCTGTACACTGGGGTTAAGGGCTGAGTGTGTGGGCTCTTCTGAGCCTTGCTGTTACAAGGAGATTCAGTTGTCTGAAAAAACGCGTTTATTTCGGGCTGAAAAACACGTTTTGAAAAGTGTGATGTTACTGCCCCATAACTTACATGGGGTTGACCAAACTTGCAGAAACATGTTTATTTCTGCTGAAAAACACGTTTTGACACTTTCTGTACACTGGGGTTAAGGGCTGAGTGTGTGGGCTCTTCTGAGCCTTGCTGTTACAAGGAGATTCAGTTGTCTGAAAAAACGCGTTTATTTCGGGCTGAAAAACACGTTTTGAAAATTGTAATGTTACTGCCCCATAACTTACATGGGGTTGACCAAACTTGCAGAAACATGTTTATTTCTGCTGAAAAACACGTTTTGACACTTTCTGCACACTGGGGTTAAGGGCTGAGTGTGTGGGCACTTCTGAGCCTTGCTGTTACAAGGAGATTCAGTTGTCTGAAAAAACGCGTTTATTTCGGGCTGAAAAACACGTTTTGAAAAGTGTGATGTTACTGCCCCATAACTTACATGGGGTTGACCAAACTTGCAGAAACATGTTTATTTCTGCTGAAAAACACGTTTTGACACTTTCTGTACACTGGGGTTAAGGGCTGAGTGTGTGGGCTCTTCTGAGCCTTGCTGTTACAAGGAGATTCAGTTGTCTGAAAAAACGCGTTTATTTCGGGCTGAAAAACACATTTTGAAAAGTGTGATGTTACTGCCCCATAACTTACATGGGGTTGACCAAACTTGCAGAAACATGTTTATTTCTGCTGAAAAACACGTTTTGACACTTTCTGCACACTGGGGTTAAGGGCTGAGTGTGTGGGCTCTTCTGAGCCTTGCTGTTACAAGGAGATTCAGTTGTCTGAAAAAACGCGCTTATTTCGGGCTGAAAAACACGTTTTGAAAAGTGTGATGTTACTACCCCATAACTTACATGGGGTTGACCAAACTTGCAGAAACATGTTTATTTCTGCTGAAAAACACATTTTGACCCTTTCTGCACACTGGGGTTAAGGGCTGAGTGTGTGGGCACTTCTGAGCCTTGCTGTTACAAGGAGATTCAGTTGTCTGAAAAAACGCGTTTATTTCGGGCTGAAAAACACGTTTTGAAAAGTGTGATGTTACTACCCCATAACTTACATGGGGTTGACCAAACTTGCAGAAACATGTTTATTTCTGCTGAAAAACACGTTTTGACACTTTCTGTACACTGGGGTTAAGGGCTGAGTGTGTGGGCTCTTCTGCGCCTTGCTGTTACAAGGAGATTCAGTTGTCTGAAAAAACGCGCTTATTTCGGGCTGAAAAACACGTTTTGAAAAGAGTGATGTTACTGCCCCATAACTAACATGGGGTTGACCAAACTTGCAGAAACATGTTTATTTCTGCTGAAAAACACGTTTTGACACTTTCTGCACACTGGGGTTAAGGGCTGAGTGTGTGGGCTCTTCTGAGCCTTGCTGTTACAAGGAGATTCAGTTGTCTGAAAAAACGCGCTTATTTCGGGCTGAAAAACACGTTTTGAAAAGTGTGATGTTACTACCCCATAACTTACATGGGGTTGACCAAACTTGCAGAAACATGTTTATTTCTGCTGAAAAACACATTTTGACCCTTTCTGCACACTGGGGTTAAGGGCTGAGTGTGTGGGCACTTCTGAGCCTTGCTGTTACAAGGAGATTCAGTTGTCTGAAAAAACGCGTTTATTTCGGGCTGAAAAACACGTTTTGAAAAGTGTGATGTTACTACCCCATAACTTACATGGGGTTGACCAAACTTGCAGAAACATGTTTATTTCTGCTGAAAAACACGTTTTGACACTTTCTGCACACTGGGGTTAAGGGCTGAGTGTGTGGGCTCTTCTGAGCCTTGCTGTTACAAGGAGATTCAGTTGTCTGAAAAAACGCGTTTATTTCGGGCTGAAAAACACGTTTTGAAAAGTGTGATGTTACTGCCCCATAACTTACATGGGGTTGACCAAACTTGCAGAAACATGTTTATTTCTGCTGAAAAACACGTTTTGACACTTTCTGTACACTGGGGTTAAGGGCTGAGTGTGTGGGCTCTTCTGAGCCTTGCTGTTACAAGGAGATTCAGTTGTCTGAAAAAACGCGTTTATTTCGGGCTGAAAAACACGTTTTGAAAAGTGTGATGTTACTGCCCCATAACTTACATGGGGTTGACCAAACTTGCAGAAACATGTTTATTTCTGCTGAAAAACACATTTTGACCCTTTCTGCACACTGGGGTTAAGGGCTGAGTGTGTGGGCACTTCTGAGCCTTGCTGTTACAAGGAGATTCAGTTGTCTGAAAAAACGCGTTTATTTCGGGCTGAAAAACACGTTTTGAAAAGTGTGATGTTACTGCCCCATAACTTACATGGGGTTGACCAAACTTGCAGAAACATGTTTATTTCTGCTGAAAAACACGTTTTGACACTTTCTGTACACTGGGGTTAAGGGCTGAGTGTGTGGGCTCTTCTGAGCCTTGCTGTTACAAGGAGATTCAGTTGTCTGAAAAAACGCGTTTATTTCGGGCTGAAAAACACGTTTTGAAAAGTGTGATGTTACTGCCCCATAACTTACATGGGGTTGACCAAACTTGCAGAAACATGTTTATTTCTGCTGAAAAACACGTTTTGACACTTTCTGCACACTGGGGTTAAGGGCTGAGTGTGTGGGCTCTTCTGAGCCTTGCTGTTACAAGGAGATTCAGTTGTCTGAAAAAACGCGCTTATTTCGGG
The DNA here is from genome assembly GCF_040954835.1 of Lepisosteus oculatus. Lineage (NCBI taxonomy): Eukaryota > Metazoa > Chordata > Actinopteri > Semionotiformes > Lepisosteidae > Lepisosteus > Lepisosteus oculatus. The sequence continues at coordinate 65,776 of NW_027167926.1, read as the reverse complement.
CTGAAAAACACGTTTTGAAAAGTGTGATGTTACTACCCCATAACTTACATGGGGTTGACCAAACTTGCAGAAACATGTTTATTTCTGCTGAAAAACACATTTTGACCCTTTCTGCACACTGGGGTTAAGGGCTGAGTGTGTGGGCACTTCTGAGCCTTGCTGTTACAAGGAGATTCAGTTGTCTGAAAAAACGCGTTTATTTCGGGCTGAAAAACACGTTTTGAAAAGTGTGATGTTACTACCCCATAACTTACATGGGGTTGACCAAACTTGTAGAAACATGTTTATTTCTGCTGAAAAACACGTTTTGACACTTTCTGTACACTGGGGTTAAGGGCTGAGTGTGTGGGCTCTTCTGAGCCTTGCTGTTACAAGGAGATTCAGTTGTCTGAAAAAACGCGTTTATTTCGGGCTGAAAAACACGTTTTGAAAAGTGTAATGTTACTGCCCCATAACTTACATGGGGTTGACCAAACTTGCAGAAACATGTTTATTTCTGCTGAAAAACACGTTTTGACACTTTCTGTACACTGGGGTTAAGGGCTGAGTGTGTGGGCTCTTCTGAGCCTTGCTGTTACAAGGAGATTCAGTTGTCTGAAAAAACGCGTTTATTTCGGGCTGAAAAACACGTTTTGAAAATTGTAATGTTACTGCCCCATAACTTACATGGGGTTGACCAAACTTGCAGAAACATGTTTATTTCTGCTGAAAAACACGTTTTGACACTTTCTGCACACTGGGGTTAAGGGCTGAGTGTGTGGGCACTTCTGAGCCTTGCTGTTACAAGGAGATTCAGTTGTCTGAAAAAACGCGTTTATTTCGGGCTGAAAAACACGTTTTGAAAAGTGTGATGTTACTGCCCCATAACTTACATGGGGTTGACCAAACTTGCAGAAACATGTTTATTTCTGCTGAAAAACACGTTTTGACACTTTCTGTACACTGGGGTTAAGGGCTGAGTGTGTGGGCTCTTCTGAGCCTTGCTGTTACAAGGAGATTCAGTTGTCTGAAAAAACGCGTTTATTTCGGGCTGAAAAACACATTTTGAAAAGTGTGATGTTACTGCCCCATAACTTACATGGGGTTGACCAAACTTGCAGAAACATGTTTATTTCTGCTGAAAAACACGTTTTGACACTTTCTGCACACTGGGGTTAAGGGCTGAGTGTGTGGGCTCTTCTGAGCCTTGCTGTTACAAGGAGATTCAGTTGTCTGAAAAAACGCGCTTATTTCGGGCTGAAAAACACGTTTTGAAAAGTGTGATGTTACTACCCCATAACTTACATGGGGTTGACCAAACTTGCAGAAACATGTTTATTTCTGCTGAAAAACACATTTTGACCCTTTCTGCACACTGGGGTTAAGGGCTGAGTGTGTGGGCACTTCTGAGCCTTGCTGTTACAAGGAGATTCAGTTGTCTGAAAAAACGCGTTTATTTCGGGCTGAAAAACACGTTTTGAAAAGTGTGATGTTACTACCCCATAACTTACATGGGGTTGACCAAACTTGCAGAAACATGTTTATTTCTGCTGAAAAACACGTTTTGACACTTTCTGTACACTGGGGTTAAGGGCTGAGTGTGTGGGCTCTTCTGCGCCTTGCTGTTACAAGGAGATTCAGTTGTCTGAAAAAACGCGCTTATTTCGGGCTGAAAAACACGTTTTGAAAAGAGTGATGTTACTGCCCCATAACTAACATGGGGTTGACCAAACTTGCAGAAACATGTTTATTTCTGCTGAAAAACACGTTTTGACACTTTCTGCACACTGGGGTTAAGGGCTGAGTGTGTGGGCTCTTCTGAGCCTTGCTGTTACAAGGAGATTCAGTTGTCTGAAAAAACGCGCTTATTTCGGGCTGAAAAACACGTTTTGAAAAGTGTGATGTTACTACCCCATAACTTACATGGGGTTGACCAAACTTGCAGAAACATGTTTATTTCTGCTGAAAAACACATTTTGACCCTTTCTGCACACTGGGGTTAAGGGCTGAGTGTGTGGGCACTTCTGAGCCTTGCTGTTACAAGGAGATTCAGTTGTCTGAAAAAACGCGTTTATTTCGGGCTGAAAAACACGTTTTGAAAAGTGTGATGTTACTACCCCATAACTTACATGGGGTTGACCAAACTTGCAGAAACATGTTTATTTCTGCTGAAAAACACGTTTTGACACTTTCTGCACACTGGGGTTAAGGGCTGAGTGTGTGGGCTCTTCTGAGCCTTGCTGTTACAAGGAGATTCAGTTGTCTGAAAAAACGCGTTTATTTCGGGCTGAAAAACACGTTTTGAAAAGTGTGATGTTACTGCCCCATAACTTACATGGGGTTGACCAAACTTGCAGAAACATGTTTATTTCTGCTGAAAAACACGTTTTGACACTTTCTGTACACTGGGGTTAAGGGCTGAGTGTGTGGGCTCTTCTGAGCCTTGCTGTTACAAGGAGATTCAGTTGTCTGAAAAAACGCGTTTATTTCGGGCTGAAAAACACGTTTTGAAAAGTGTGATGTTACTGCCCCATAACTTACATGGGGTTGACCAAACTTGCAGAAACATGTTTATTTCTGCTGAAAAACACATTTTGACCCTTTCTGCACACTGGGGTTAAGGGCTGAGTGTGTGGGCACTTCTGAGCCTTGCTGTTACAAGGAGATTCAGTTGTCTGAAAAAACGCGTTTATTTCGGGCTGAAAAACACGTTTTGAAAAGTGTGATGTTACTGCCCCATAACTTACATGGGGTTGACCAAACTTGCAGAAACATGTTTATTTCTGCTGAAAAACACGTTTTGACACTTTCTGTACACTGGGGTTAAGGGCTGAGTGTGTGGGCTCTTCTGAGCCTTGCTGTTACAAGGAGATTCAGTTGTCTGAAAAAACGCGTTTATTTCGGGCTGAAAAACACGTTTTGAAAAGTGTGATGTTACTGCCCCATAACTTACATGGGGTTGACCAAACTTGCAGAAACATGTTTATTTCTGCTGAAAAACACGTTTTGACACTTTCTGCACACTGGGGTTAAGGGCTGAGTGTGTGGGCTCTTCTGAGCCTTGCTGTTACAAGGAGATTCAGTTGTCTGAAAAAACGCGCTTATTTCGGGCTGAAAAACACGTTTTGAAAAGTGTGATGTTACTACCCCATAACTTACATGGGGTTGACCAAACTTGCAGAAACATGTTTATTTCTGCTGAAAAACACATTTTGACCCTTTCTGCACACTGGGGTTAAGGGCTGAGTGTGTGGGCACTTCTGAGCCTTGCTGTTACAAGGAGATTCAGTTGTCTGAAAAAACGCGTTTATTTCGGGCTGAAAAACACGTTTTGAAAAGTGTGATGTTACTACCCCATAACTTACATGGGGTTGACCAAACTTGTAGAAACATGTTTATTTCTGCTGAAAAACACGTTTTGACACTTTCTGTACACTGGGGTTAAGGGCTGAGTGTGTGGGCTCTTCTGAGCCTTGCTGTTACAAGGAGATTCAGTTGTCTGAAAAAACGCGTTTATTTCGGGCTGAAAAACACGTTTTGAAAAGTGTAATGTTACTGCCCCATAACTTACATGGGGTTGACCAAACTTGCAGAAACATGTTTATTTCTGCTGAAAAACACGTTTTGACACTTTCTGTACACTGGGGTTAAGGGCTGAGTGTGTGGGCTCTTCTGAGCCTTGCTGTTACAAGGAGATTCAGTTGTCTGAAAAAACGCGTTTATTTCGGGCTGAAAAACACGTTTTGAAAATTGTAATGTTACTGCCCCATAACTTACATGGGGTTGACCAAACTTGCAGAAACATGTTTATTTCTGCTGAAAAACACGTTTTGACACTTTCTGCACACTGGGGTTAAGGGCTGAGTGTGTGGGCACTTCTGAGCCTTGCTGTTACAAGGAGATTCAGTTGTCTGAAAAAACGCGTTTATTTCGGGCTGAAAAACACGTTTTGAAAAGTGTGATGTTACTGCCCCATAACTTACATGGGGTTGACCAAACTTGCAGAAACATGTTTATTTCTGCTGAAAAACACGTTTTGACACTTTCTGTACACTGGGGTTAAGGGCTGAGTGTGTGGGCTCTTCTGAGCCTTGCTGTTACAAGGAGATTCAGTTGTCTGAAAAAATGCGCTTATTTCGGGCTGAAAAACACGTTTTGAAAAGTGTGATGTTAATGCCCCATAACTTACATGGGGTTGACCAAACTTGCAGAAACATGTTTATTTCTGCTGAAAAACACATTTTGACCCTTTCTGCACACTGGGGTTAAGGGCTGAGTGTGTGGGCACTTCTGAGCCTTGCTGTTACAAGGAGATTCAGTTGTCTGAAAAAACGCGTTTATTTCGGGCTGAAAAACACGTTTTGAAAATGTGATGTTAATGCCCCATAACTTACATGGGGTTGACCAAACTTGCAGAAACATGTTTATTTCTGCTGAAAAACACATTTTGACCCTTTCTGCACACTGGGGTTAAGGGCTGAGTGTGTGGGCACTTCTGAGCCTTGCTGTTACAAGGAGATTCAGTTGTCTGAAAAAACGCGTTTATTTCGGGCTGAAAAACACGTTTTGAAAATGTGATGTTAATGCCCCATAACTTACATGGGGTTGACCAAACTTGCAGAAACATGTTTATTTCTGCTGAAAAACACATTTTGACCCTTTCTGCACACTGGGGTTAAGGGCTGAGTGTGTGGGCTCTTCTGAGCCTTGCTGTTACAAGGAGATTCAGTTGTCTGAAAAAACGCGTTTATTTCGGGCTGAAAAACACGTTTTGAAAAGTGTGATGTTACTACCCCATAACTTACATGGGGTTGACCAAACTTGCAGAAACATGTTTATTTCTGCTGAAAAACACGTTTTGACACTTTCTGCACACTGGGGTTAAGGGCTGAGTGTGTGGGCACTTCTGAGCCTTGCTGTTACAAGGAGATTCAGTTGTCTGAAAAAACGCGTTTATTTCGGGCTGAAAAACACGTTTTGAAAAGTGTGATGTTACTGCCCCATAACTTACATGGGGTTGACCAAACTTGCAGAAACATGTTTATTTCTGCTGAAAAACACGTTTTGACACTTTCTGTACACTGGGGTTAAGGGCTGAGTGTGTGGGCTCTTCTGAGCCTTGCTGTTACAAGGAGATTCAGTTGTCTGAAAAAACGCGTTTATTTCGGGCTGAAAAACACGTTTTGAAAAGTGTGATGTTACTGCCCCATAACTTACATGGGGTTGACCAAACTTGCAGAAACATGTTTATTTCTGCTGAAAAACACGTTTTGACACTTTCTGTACACTGGGGTTAAGGGCTGAGTGTGTGGGCTCTTCTGAGCCTTGCTGTTACAAGGAGATTCAGTTGTCTGAAAAAACGCGTTTATTTCGGGCTGAAAAACACGTTTTGAAAATTGTAATGTTACTGCCCCATAACTTACATGGGGTTGACCAAACTTGCAGAAACATGTTTATTTCTGCTGAAAAACACGTTTTGACACTTTCTGCACACTGGGGTTAAGGGCTGAGTGTGTGGGCACTTCTGAGCCTTGCTGTTACAAGGAGATTCAGTTGTCTGAAAAAACGCGTTTATTTCGGGCTGAAAAACACGTTTTGAAAAGTGTGATGTTACTGCCCCATAACTTACATGGGGTTGACCAAACTTGCAGAAACATGTTTATTTCTGCTGAAAAACACGTTTTGACACTTTCTGTACACTGGGGTTAAGGGCTGAGTGTGTGGGCTCTTCTGAGCCTTGCTGTTACAAGGAGATTCAGTTGTCTGAAAAAACGCGTTTATTTCGGGCTGAAAAACACATTTTGAAAAGTGTGATGTTACTGCCCCATAACTTACATGGGGTTGACCAAACTTGCAGAAACATGTTTATTTCTGCTGAAAAACACGTTTTGACACTTTCTGCACACTGGGGTTAAGGGCTGAGTGTGTGGGCTCTTCTGAGCCTTGCTGTTACAAGGAGATTCAGTTGTCTGAAAAAACGCGCTTATTTCGGGCTGAAAAACACGTTTTGAAAAGAGTGTGATGTTACTACCCCATAACTTACATGGGGTTGACCAAACTTGCAGAAAACATGTTTATTTCTGCTGAAAAACACATTTTGACCCTTTCTGCACACTGGGGTTAAGGGCTGAGTGTGTGGGCACTTCTGAGCCTTGCTGTTACAAGGAGATTCAGTTGTCTGAAAAAACGCGTTTATTTCGGGCTGAAAAACACGTTTTGAAAAGTGTGATGTTACTACCCCATAACTTACATGGGGTTGACCAAACTTGCAGAAACATGTTTATTTCTGCTGAAAAACACGTTTTGACACTTTCTGCACACTGGGGTTAAGGGCTGAGTGTGTGGGCTCTTCTGAGCCTTGCTGTTACAAGGAGATTCAGTTGTCTGAAAAAACGCGTTTATTTCGGGCTGAAAAACACGTTTTGAAAAGTGTGATGTTACTGCCCCATAACTTACATGGGGTTGACCAACTTGCAGAAACATGTTTATTCTGCTGAAAAACACGTTTTGACACTTTCTGTACACTGGGGTTAAGGGCTGAGTGTGTGGGCTCTTCTGAGCCTTGCTGTTACAAGGAGATTCAGTTGTCTGAAAAAACGCGTTTATTTCGGGCTGAAAAACACGTTTTGAAAAGTGTGATGTTACTGCCCCATAACTTACATGGGGTTGACCAAACTTGCAGAAACATGTTTATTTCTGCTGAAAAACACATTTTGACCCTTTCTGCACACTGGGGTTAAGGGCTGAGTGTGTGGGCACTTCTGAGCCTTGCTGTTACAAGGAGATTCAGTTGTCTGAAAAAACGCGTTTATTTCGGGCTGAAAAACACGTTTTGAAAAGTGTGATGTTACTGCCCCATAACTTACATGGGGTTGACCAAACTTGCAGAAACATGTTTATTTCTGCTGAAAAACACGTTTTGACACTTTCTGTACACTGGGGTTAAGGGCTGAGTGTGTGGGCTCTTCTGAGCCTTGCTGTTACAAGGAGATTCAGTTGTCTGAAAAAACGCGTTTATTTCGGGCTGAAAAACACGTTTTGAAAAGTGTGATGTTACTGCCCCATAACTTACATGGGGTTGACCAAACTTGCAGAAACATGTTTATTTCTGCTGAAAAACACGTTTTGACACTTTCTGCACACTGGGGTTAAGGGCTGAGTGTGTGGGCTCTTCTGAGCCTTGCTGTTACAAGGGAGATTCAGTTGTCTGAAAAAAACGCGCTTATTTCGGGCTGAAAAACACGTTTTGAAAAGTGTGATGTTACTACCCCATAACTTACATGGGGTTGACCAAACTTGCAGAAACATGTTTATTTCTGCTGAAAAACACATTTTGACCTTTCTGCACACTGGGGTTAAGGGCTGAGTGTGTGGGCACTTCTGAGCCTTGCTGTTACAAGGAGATTCAGTTGTCTGAAAAAACGCGTTTATTTCGGGCTGAAAAACACGTTTTGAAAAGTGTGATGTTACTACCCCATAACTTACATGGGGTTGACCAAACTTGTAGAAACATGTTTATTTCTGCTGAAAAACACGTTTTGACACTTTCTGTACACTGGGGTTAAGGGCTGAGTGTGTGGGCTCTTCTGAGCCTTGCTGTTACAAGGAGATTCAGTTGTCTGAAAAAACGCGTTTATTTCGGGCTGAAAAACACGTTTTGAAAAGTGTAATGTTACTGCCCCATAACTTACATGGGGTTGACCAAACTTGCAGAAACATGTTTATTTCTGCTGAAAAACACGTTTTGACACTTTCTGTACACTGGGGTTAAGGGCTGAGTGTGTGGGCTCTTCTGAGCCTTGCTGTTACAAGGAGATTCAGTTGTCTGAAAAAACGCGTTTATTTCGGGCTGAAAAACACGTTCTGAAAATTGTAATGTTACTGCCCCATAACTTACATGGGGTTGACCAAACTTGCAGAAACATGTTTATTTCTGCTGAAAAACACGTTTTGACACTTTCTGCACACTGGGGTTAAGGGGCTGAGTGTGTGGGCTCTTCTGAGCCTTGCTGTTACAAGGAGATTCAGTTGTCTGAAAAACGCGTTTATTTCGGGCTGAAAAAACACGTTTTGAAAAGTGTGATGTTACTGCCCCATAACTTACATGGGGTTGACCAAACTTGCAGAAACATGTTTATTTCTGCTGAAAAACACATTTTGACCCTTTCTGCACACTGGGGTTAAGGGCTGAGTGTGGGCACTTCTGAGCCTTGCTGTTACAAGGAGATTCAGTTGTCTGAAAAAACGCGTTTATTTCGGGCTGAAAAACACGTTTTGAAAAGTGTGATGTTACTGCCCCATAACTTACATGGGGTTGACCAAACTTGCAGAAAACATGTTTATTTCTGCTGAAAAACACGTTTTGACACTTTCTGTACACTGGGGTTAAGGGCCTGAGTGTGTGGGCTCTTCTGAGCCTTGCTGTTACAAGGAGATTCAGTTGTCTGAAAAAACGCGTTTATTTCGGGCTGAAAAACACGTTTTGAAAAGTGTGATGTTACTGCCCCATAACTTACATGGGGTTGACCAAACTTGCAGAAACATGTTTATTTCTGCTGAAAAACACGTTTTGACACTTTCTGCACACTGGGGTTAAGGGCTGAGTGTGTGGGCTCTTCTGAGCCTTGCTGTTACAAGGAGATTCAGTTGTCTGAAAAAACGCGCTTATTTCGGGCTGAAAAACACGTTTTGAAAAGTGTGATGTTACTACCCCATAACTTACATGGGGTTGACCAAACTTGCAGAAACATGTTTATTTCTGCTGAAAAACACATTTTGACCCTTTCTGCACACTGGGGTTAAGGGCTGAGTGTGTGGGCACTTCTGAGCCTTGCTGTTACAAGGAGATTCAGTTGTCTGAAAAAACGCGTTTATTTCGGGCTGAAAAACACGTTTTGAAAAGTGTGATGTTACTACCCCATAACTTACATGGGGTTGACCAAACTTGTAGAAACATGTTTATTTCTGCTGAAAAACACGTTTTGACACTTTCTGTACACTGGGGTTAAGGGCTGAGTGTGTGGGCTCTTCTGAGCCTTGCTGTTACAAGGAGATTCAGTTGTCTGAAAAAACGCGTTTATTTCGGGCTGAAAACACGTTTTGAAAAGTGTAATGTTACTGCCCCATAACTTACATGGGGTTGACCAAACTTGCAGAAACATGTTTATTTCTGCTGAAAAACACGTTTTGACACTTTCTGTACACTGGGGTTAAGGGCTGAGTGTGTGGGCTCTTCTGAGCCTTGCTGTTACAAGGAGATTCAGTTGTCTGAAAAACGCGTTTATTTCGGGCTGAAAAACACGTTTTGAAAATTGTAATGTTACTGCCCCATAACTTACATGGGGTTGACCAAACTTGCAGAAACATGTTTATTTCTGCTGAAAAACACGTTTTGACACTTTCTGCACACTGGGGTTAAGGGCTGAGTGTGTGGGCACTTCTGAGCCTTGCTGTTACAAGGAGATTCAGTTGTCTGAAAAAACGCGTTTATTTCGGGCTGAAAAACACGTTTTGAAAAGTGTGATGTTACTGCCCCATAACTTACATGGGGTTGACCAAACTTGCAGAAACATGTTTATTTCTGCTGAAAAACACGTTTTGACACTTTCTGTACACTGGGTTAAGGGCTGAGTGTTGTGGGCTCTTCTGAGCCTTGCTGTTACAAGGAGATTCAGTTGTCTGAAAAAACGCGTTTATTTCGGGCTGAAAAACACGTTTTGAAAAGTGTGATGTTACTGCCCCATAACTTACATGGGGTTGACCAAACTTGCAGAAACATGTTTATTTCTGCTGAAAAACACGTTTTGACACTTTCTGCACACTGGGGTTAAGGGCTGAGTGTGTGGGCTCTTCTGAGCCTTGCTGTTACAAGGAGATTCAGTTGTCTGAAAAAACGCGCTTATTTCGGGCTGAAAAACACGTTTTGAAAAGTGTGATGTTACTACCCCCATAACTTACATGGGGTTGACCAAACTTGCAGAAACATGTTTATTTCTGCTGAAAAACACATTTTGACCCTTTCTGCACACTGGGGTTAAGGGCTGAGTGTGTGGGCACTTCTGAGCCTTGCTGTTACAAGGAGATTCAGTTGTCTGAAAAAACGCGTTTATTTCGGGCTGAAAAACACGTTTTGAAAAGTGTGATGTTACTACCCCATAACTTACATGGGGTTGACCAAACTTGCAGAAACATGTTTATTTCTGCTGAAAAACACGTTTTGACACTTTCTGTACACTGGGGTTAAGGGCTGAGTGTGTGGGCTCTTCTGAGCCTTGCTGTTACAAGGAGATTCAGTTGTCTGAAAAAACGCGCTTATTTCGGGCTGAAAAACACGTTTTGAAAAGAGTGATGTTACTGCCCCATAACTAACATGGGGTTGACCAAACTTGCAGAAACATGTTTATTTCTGCTGAAAAACACGTTTTGACACTTTCTGTACACTGGGGTTAAGGGCTGAGTGTGTGGGCTCTTCTGAGCCTTGCTGTTACAAGGAGATTCAGTTGTCTGAAAAAACGCGCTTATTTCGGGCTGAAAAACACGTTTTGAAAAGAGTGATGTTACTGCCCCATAACTAACATGGGGTTGACCAAACTTGCAGAAACATGTTTATTTCTGCTGAAAAACACGTTTTGACACTTTCTGCACACTGGGGTTAAGGGCTGAGTGTGTGGCACTTCTGAGCCTTGCTGTTACAAGGAGATTCAGTTGTCTGAAAAAACGCGTTTATTTCGGGCTGAAAAACACGTTTTGAAAAGTGTGATGTTACTGCCCCATAACTTACATGGGGTTGACCAAACTTGCAGAAACATGTTTATTTCTGCTGAAAAACACGTTTTGACACTTTCTGTACACTGGGGTTAAGGGCTGAGTGTGTGGGCTCTTCTGAGCCTTGCTGTTACAAGGAGATTCAGTTGTCTGAAAAAACGCGTTTATTTCGGGCTGAAAAACACGTTTTGAAAAGTGTGATGTTACTGCCCCATAACTTACATGGGGTTGACCAAACTTGCAGAAACATGTTTATTTCTGCTGAAAAACACTTTTGACACTTTCTGTACACTGGGGTTAAGGGCTGAGTGTGTGGGCTCTTCTGAGCCTTGCTGTTACAAGGAGATTCAGTTGTCTGAAAAACGCGCTTATTTCGGGCTGAAAAACACGTTTTGAAAAGTGTGATGTTAATGCCCCATAACTTCAATGGGGTTGACCAAACTTGCAGAAACATGTTTATTTCTGCTGAAAAACACATTTTGACCCTTTCTGCACACTGGGGTTAAGGGCTGAGTGTGTGGGCTCTTCTGAGCCTTGCTGTTACAAGGAGATTCAGTTGTCTGAAAAAACGCGCTTATTTCGGGCTGAAAAACACGTTTTGAAAAGTGTGATGTTAATGCCCCATAACTTACATGGGGTTGACCAAACTTGCAGAAACATGTTTATTTCTGCTGAAAAACACATTTTGACCCTTTCTGCACACTGGGGTTTAAGGGCTGAGTGTGTGGGCACTTCTGAGCCTTGCTGTTACAAAGAGATTCAGTTGTCTGAAAAAACGCGTTATTTCGGGCTGAAAAACACGTTTTGAAAATGTGATGTTACTGCCCCATAACTTACATGGGGTTGACCAAACTTGCAGAAACATGTTTATTTCTGCTGAAAAACACGTTTTGGCACTTTCTGTATACTGGGGTTAAGGGCTGAGTGTGTGGGCTCTTCTGAGCCTTGCTGTTACAAGGAGATTCAGTTGTCTGAAAAAACGCGTTTATTTCGGGCTGAAAAACACGTTTTGAAAATTGTAATGTTACTGCCCCATAACTTACATGGGGTTGACCAAACTTGCAGAAACATGTTTATTTCTGCTGAAAAACACGTTTTGACACTTTCTGTACACTGGGGTTAAGGGCTGAGTGTGTGGGCTCTTCTGAGCCTTGCTGTTACAAGGAGATTCAGTTGTCTGAAAAAACGCGTTTATTTCGGGCTGAAAAACACGTTTTGAAAAGTGTGATGTTACTACCCCATAACTTACATGGGGTTGACCAAACTTGCAGAAACATGTTTATTTCTGCTGAAAAACACGTTTTGACACTTTCTGCACACTGGGGTTAAGGGCTGAGTGTATGGGCTCTTCTGAGCCTTGCTGTTACAAGGAGATTCAGTTGTCTGAAAAAACGCGCTTATTTCGGGCTGAAAACACGTTTTGAAAAGTGTGATGTTACTACCCCATAACTTACATGGGGTTGACCAAACTTGCAGAAACATGTTTATTTCTGCTGAAAAACACATTTTGACCCTTTCTGCACACTGGGGTTAAGGGCTGAGTGTGTGGGCACTTCTGAGCCTTGCTGTTACAAGGAGATTCAGTTGTCTGAAAAAACGCGTTTATTTCGGGCTGAAAAACACGTTTTGAAAAGTGTGATGTTACTACCCCATAACTTACATGGGGTTGACCAAACTTGCAGAAACATGTTTATTTCTGCTGAAAAACACGTTTTGACACTTTCTGCACACTGGGGTTAAGGGCTGAGTGTGTGGGCTCTTCTGAGCCTTGCTGTTACAAGGAGATTCAGTTGTCTGAAAAAACGCGTTTATTTCGGGCTGAAAAACACGTTTTGAAAGTGTGATGTTACTGCCCCATAACTTACATGGGGTTGACCAAACTTGCAGAAACATGTTTATTTCTGCTGAAAAACACGTTTTGACACTTTCTGTACACTGGGGTTAAGGGCTGAGTGTTGTGGGCTCTTCTGAGCCTTGCTGTTACAAGGAGATTCAGTTGTCTGAAAAAACGCGCTTATTTCGGGCTGAAAAACACGTTTTGAAAAGTGTGATGTTACTGCCCCATAACTTACATGGGGTTGACCAAACTTGCAGAAACATGTTTATTTCTGGCTGAAAAACACGTTTTGACACTTTCTGTACACTGGGGTTAAGGGCTGAGTGTGTGGGCTCTTCTGAGCCTTGCTGTTACAAGGAGATTCAGTTGTCTGAAAAATGCGCTTATTTCGGGCTGAAAAACACGTTTTGAAAAGTGTGATGTTAATGCCCCATAACTTACATGGGGTTGACCAAACTTGCAGAAACATGTTTATTTCTGCTGAAAAACACATTTTGACCCTTTCTGCACACTGGGGTTAAGGGCTGAGTGTGTGGGCACTTCTGAGCCTTGCTGTTACAAGGAGATTCAGTTGTCTGAAAAAACGCGTTTATTTCGGGCTGAAAAACACGTTTTGAAAATGTGATGTTAATGCCCCATAACTTACATGGGGTTGACCAAACTTGCAGAAACATGTTTATTTCTGCTGAAAAACACATTTTGACCCTTTCTGCACACTGGGGTTAAGGGCTGAGTGTGTGGGCACTTCTGAGCCTTGCTGTTACAAGGAGATTCAGTTGTCTGAAAAAACGCGTTTATTTCGGGCTGAAAAACACGTTTTGAAAATGTGATGTTAATGGCCCCATAACTTACATGGGGTTGACCAAACTTGCAGAAACATGTTTATTTCTGCTGAAAAACACATTTTGACCCTTTCTGCACACTGGGGTTAAGGGCTGAGTGTGTGGCTCTTCTGAGCCTTGCTGTTACAAGGAGATTCAGTTGTCTGAAAAAACGCGTTTATTTCGGGCTGAAAAACACGTTTTGAAAAGTGTGATGTTACTACCCCATAACTTACATGGGGTTGACCAAACTTGCAGAAACATGTTTTATTTCTGCTGAAAAACACGTTTTGACACTTTCTGCACACTGGGGTTAAGGGCTGAGTGTGTGGGCACTTCTGAGCCTTGCTGTTACAAGGAGATTCAGTTGTCTGAAAAAACGCGTTTATTTCGGGCTGAAAAACACGTTTTGAAAAGTGTGATGTTACTGCCCCATAACTTACATGGGGTTGACCAAACTTGCAGAAACATGTTTATTTCTGCTGAAAAACACGTTTTGACACTTTCTGTACACTGGGGTTAAGGGCTGAGTGTGTGGGCTCTTCTGAGCCTTGCTGTTACAAGGAGATTCAGTTGTCTGAAAAAACGCGTTTATTTCGGGCTGAAAAACACGTTTTGAAAAGTGTGATGTTACTGCCCCATAACTTACATGGGGTTGACCAAACTTGCAGAAACATGTTTATTTCTGCTGAAAAAACACGTTTTGACACTTTCTGTACACTGGGGTTAAGGGCTGAGTGTGTGGGCTCTTCTGAGCCTTGCTGTTACAAGGAGATTCAGTTGTCTGAAAAAACGCGTTTATTTCGGGCTGAAAAACACGTTTTGAAAATTGTAATGTTACTGCCCCATAACTTACATGGGGTTGACCAAACTTGCAGAAACATGTTTATTTCTGCTGAAAAACACGTTTTGACACTTTCTGCACACTGGGGTTAAGGGCTGAGTGTGTGGGCACTTCTGAGCCTTGCTGTTACAAGGAGATTCAGTTGTCTGAAAAAACGCGTTTATTTCGGGCTGAAAAACACGTTTTGAAAAGTGTGATGTTACTGCCCCATAACTTACATGGGGTTGACCAAACTTGCAGAAACATGTTTATTTCTGCTGAAAAACACGTTTTGACACTTTCTGTACACTGGGGTTAAGGGCTGAGTGTGTGGGCTCTTCTGAGCCTTGCTGTTACAAGGAGATTCAGTTGTCTGAAAAAACGCGTTTATTTCGGGCTGAAAAACACATTTTGAAAAGTGTGATGTTACTGCCCCATAACTTACATGGGGTTGACCAAACTTGCAGAAACATGTTTATTTCTGCTGAAAAACACGTTTTGACACTTTCTGCACACTGGGGTTAAGGGCTGAGTGTGTGGGCTCTTCTGAGCCTTGCTGTTACAAGGAGATTCAGTTGTCTGAAAAAACGCGCTTATTTCGGGCTGAAAAACACGTTTTGAAAAGTGTGATGTTACTACCCCATAACTTACATGGGGTTGACCAAACTTGCAGAAACATGTTTTATTTCTGCTGAAAAACACATTTTGACCCTTTCTGCACACTGGGGTTAAGGGCTGAGTGTGTGGGCACTTCTGAGCCTTGCTGTTACAAGGAGATTCAGTTGTCTGAAAAAACGCGTTTATTTCGGGCTGAAAAACACGTTTTGAAAAGTGTGATGTTACTGCCCCATAACTTACATGGGGTTGACCAAACTTGCAGAAACATGTTTATTTCTGCTGAAAACACATTTTGACCCTTTCTGCACACTGGGGTTAAGGGCTGAGTGTGTGGGCACTTCTGAGCCTTGCTGTTACAAGGAGATTCAGTTGTCTGAAAAAACGCGTTTATTTCGGGCTGAAAAACACGTTTTGAAAAGTGTGATGTTACTACCCCATAACTTACATGGGGTTGACCAAACTTGCAGAAACATGTTTATTTCTGCTGAAAAACACATTTTGACCCTTTCTGCACACTGGGGTTAAGGGCTGAGTGTGTGGGCACTTCTGAGCCTTGCTGTTACAAGGAGATTCAGTTGTCTGAAAAAAACGCGTTTATTTCGGGCTGAAAAACACGTTTTGAAAAGTGTGATGTTACTACCCCATAACTTACATGGGGTTGACCAAACTTGTAGAAACATGTTTATTTCTGCTGAAAACACGTTTTGACACTTTCTGTACACTGGGGTTAAGGGCTGAGTGTGTGGGCTCTTCTGAGCCTTGCTGTTACAAGGAGATTCAGTTGTCTGAAAAAACGCGTTTATTCGGGCTGAAAAACACGTTTTGAAAAGTGTAATGTTACTGCCCCATAACTTACATGGGGTTGACCAAACTTGCAGAAACATGTTTTATTTCTGCTGAAAAACACGTTTTGACACTTTCTGTACACTGGGGTTAAGGGCTGAGTGTGTGGGCTCTTCTGAGCCTTGCTGTTACAAGGAGATTCAGTTGTTCTGAAAAACGCGTTTATTTCGGGCTGAAAAACACGTTTTGAAAATTGTAATGTTACTGCCCCATAACTTACATGGGGTTGACCAAACTTGCAGAAACATGTTTATTTCTGCTGAAAAACACGTTTTGACACTTTCTGCACACTGGGGTTAAGGGCTGAGTGTGTGGGCACTTCTGAGCCTTGCTGTTACAAGGAGATTCAGTTGTCTGAAAAAACGCGTTTATTTCGGGCTGAAAACACGTTTTGAAAGTGTGATGTTACTGCCCCATAACTTACATGGGGTTGACCAAACTTGCAGAAACATGTTTATTTCTGCTGAAAAACACGTTTTGACACTTTCTGTACACTGGGGTTAAGGGCTGAGTGTGTTGGGCTCTTCTGAGCCTTGCTGTTACAAGGAGATTCAGTTGTCTGAAAAAACGCGTTTATTTCGGGCTGAAAAACACGTTTTGAAAAGTGTGATGTTACTGCCCCATAACTTACATGGGGTTGACCAAACTTGCAGAAACATGTTTATTTCTGCTGAAAAACACGTTTTGACACTTTCTGCACACTGGGGTTAAGGGCTGAGTGTGTGGGCTCTTCTGAGCCTTGCTGTTACAAGGAGATTCAGTTGTCTGAAAAAACGCGCTTATTTCGGGCTGAAAAACACGTTTTGAAAAGTGTGATGTTACTACCCCATAACTTACATGGGGTTGACCAAACTTGCAGAAACATGTTTATTTCTGCTGAAAAACACATTTTGACCCTTTCTGCACACTGGGGTTAAGGGCTGAGTGTGTGGGCACTTCTGAGCCTTGCTGTTACAAGGAGATTCAGTTGTCTGAAAAAACGCGTTTATTTCGGGCTGAAAAACACGTTTTGAAAAGTGTGATGTTACTACCCCATAACTTACATGGGGTTGACCAAACTTGCAGAAACATGTTTATTTCTGCTGAAAAACACGTTTTGACACTTTCTGTACACTGGGGTTAAGGGCTGAGTGTGTGGGCTCTTCTGAGCCTTGCTGTTACAAGGAGATTCAGTTGTCTGAAAAAACGCGCTTATTTCGGGCTGAAAAACACGTTTTGAAAAGAGTGATGTTACTGCCCCATAACTAACATGGGGTTGACCAAACTTGCAGAAACATGTTTATTTCTGCTGAAAAACACGTTTTGACACTTTCTGTACACTGGGGTTAAGGGCTGAGTGTGTGGGCTCTTCTGAGCCTTGCTGTTACAAGGAGATTCAGTTGTCTGAAAAACGCGCTTATTTCGGGCTGAAAAACACGTTTTGAAAAGAGTGATGTTACTGCCCCATAACTAACATGGGGTTGACCAAACTTGCAGAAACATGTTTATTTCTGCTGAAAAACACGTTTTGACACTTTCTGCACACTGGGGTTAAGGGCTGAGTGTGTGGGCACTTCTGAGCCTTGCTGTTACAAGGAGATTCAGTTGTCTGAAAAAACGCGTTTATTTCGGGCTGAAAAACACGTTTTGAAAAGTGTGATGTTACTGCCCCATAACTTACATGGGGTTGACCAAACTTGCAGAAACATGTTTATTTCTGCTGAAAAACACGTTTTGACACTTTCTGTACACTGGGGTTAAGGGCTGAGTGTGTGGGCTCTTCTGAGCCTTGCTGTTACAAGGAGATTCAGTTGTCTGAAAAAACGCGTTTATTTCGGGCTGAAAAACACGTTTTGAAAAGTGTGATGTTACTGCCCCATAACTTACATGGGGTTGACCAAACTTGCAGAAACATGTTTATTTCTGCTGAAAAACACGTTTTGACACTTTCTGTACACTGGGGTTAAGGGCTGAGTGTGTGGGCTCTTCTGAGCCTTGCTGTTACAAGGAGATTCAGTTGTCTGAAAAAACGCGCTTATTTCGGGCTGAAAAACACGTTTTGAAAAGTGTGATGTTAATGCCCCATAACTTCAATGGGGTTGACCAAACTTGCAGAAACATGTTTATTTCTGCTGAAAAACACATTTTGACCCTTTCTGCACACTGGGGTTAAGGGCTGAGTGTGTGGGCTCTTCTGAGCCTTGCTGTTACAAGGAGATTCAGTTGTCTGAAAAAACGCGCTTATTTCGGGCTGAAAAACACGTTTTGAAAAGTGTGATGTTAATGCCCCATAACTTACATGGGGTTGACCAAACTTGCAGAAACATGTTTATTTCTGCTGAAAAACACATTTTGACCCTTTCTGCACACTGGGGTTAAGGGCTGAGTGTGTGGGCACTTCTGAGCCTTGCTGTTACAAAGAGATTCAGTTGTCTGAAAAAACGCGTTTATTTCGGGCTGAAAAACACGTTTTGAAAATGTGATGTTACTGCCCCATAACTTACATGGGGTTGACCAAACTTGCAGAAACATGTTTATTTCTGCTGAAAAACACGTTTTGGCACTTTCTGTACACTGGGGTTAAGGGCTGAGTGTGTGGGCTCTTCTGAGCCTTGCTGTTACAAGGAGATTCAGTTGTCTGAAAAAACGCGTTTATTTCGGGCTGAAAAACACGTTTTGAAAATTGTAATGTTACTGCCCCATAACTTACATGGGGTTGACCAAACTTGCAGAAACATGTTTATTTCTGCTGAAAAACACGTTTTGACACTTTCTGTACACTGGGGTTAAGGGCTGAGTGTGTGGGCTCTTCTGAGCCTTGCTGTTACAAGGAGATTCAGCTGTCTGAAAAAACGCGTTTATTTCGGGCTGAAAAACACGTTTTGAAAAGTGTGATGTTACTACCCCATAACTTACATGGGGTTGACCAAACTTGCAGAAACATGTTTATTTCTGCTGAAAAACACGTTTTGACACTTTCTGCACACTGGGGTTAAGGGCTGAGTGTGTGGGCTCTTCTGAGCCTTGCTGTTACAAGGAGATTCAGTTGTCTGAAAAAACGCGCTTATTTCGGGCTGAAAAACACGTTTTGAAAAGTGTGATGTTACTACCCCATAACTTACATGGGGTTGACCAAACTTGCAGAAACATGTTTATTTCTGCTGAAAAACACATTTTGACCCTTTCTGCACACTGGGGTTAAGGGCTGAGTGTGTGGGCACTTCTGAGCCTTGCTGTTACAAGGAGATTCAGTTGTCTGAAAAAACGCGTTTATTTCGGGCTGAAAAACACGTTTTGAAAAGTGTGATGTTACTACCCCATAACTTACATGGGGTTGACCAAACTTGCAGAAACATGTTTATTTCTGCTGAAAAACACGTTTTGACACTTTCTGCACACTGGGGTTAAGGGCTGAGTGTGTGGGCTCTTCTGAGCCTTGCTGTTACAAGGAGATTCAGTTGTCTGAAAAAACGCGTTTATTTCGGGCTGAAAAACACGTTTTGAAAAGTGTGATGTTACTGCCCCATAACTTACATGGGGTTGACCAAACTTGCAGAAACATGTTTATTTCTGCTGAAAAACACGTTTTGACACTTTCTGTACACTGGGGTTAAGGGCTGAGTGTGTGGGCTCTTCTGAGCCTTGCTG
Organism: Lepisosteus oculatus; assembly: GCF_040954835.1. Taxonomy (NCBI): domain Eukaryota; kingdom Metazoa; phylum Chordata; class Actinopteri; order Semionotiformes; family Lepisosteidae; genus Lepisosteus; species Lepisosteus oculatus. The sequence goes on along the minus strand of NW_027167926.1, from coordinate 46,464 downwards.
TTACAAGGAGATTCAGTTGTCTGAAAAAACGCGCTTATTTCGGGCTGAAAAACACGTTTTGAAAAGTGTGATGTTACTGCCCCATAACTTACATGGGGTTGACCAAACTTGCAGAAACATGTTTATTTCTGCTGAAAAACACGTTTTGACACTTTCTGTACACTGGGGTTAAGGGCTGAGTGTGTGGGCTCTTCTGAGCCTTGCTGTTACAAGGAGATTCAGTTGTCTGAAAAAATGCGCTTATTTCGGGCTGAAAAACACGTTTTGAAAAGTGTGATGTTAATGCCCCATAACTTACATGGGGTTGACCAAACTTGCAGAAACATGTTTATTTCTGCTGAAAAACACATTTTGACCCTTTCTGCACACTGGGGTTAAGGGCTGTGTGTGTGGGCACTTCTGAGCCTTGCTGTTACAAGGAGATTCAGTTGTCTGAAAAAACGCGTTTATTTCGGGCTGAAAAACACGTTTTGAAAATGTGATGTTAATGCCCCATAACTTACATGGGGTTGACCAAACTTGCAGAAACATGTTTATTTCTGCTGAAAAACACATTTTGACCCTTTCTGCACACTGGGGTTAAGGGCTGAGTGTGTGGGCACTTCTGAGCCTTGCTGTTACAAGGAGATTCAGTTGTCTGAAAAAACGCGTTTATTTCGGGCTGAAAAACACGTTTTGAAAATCTGATGTTAATGCCCCATAACTTACATGGGGTTGACCAAACTTGCAGAAACATGTTTATTTCTGCTGAAAAACACATTTTGACCCTTTCTGCACACTGGGGTTAAGGGCTGAGTGTGTGGGCTCTTCTGAGCCTTGCTGTTACAAGGAGATTCAGTTGTCTGAAAAAACGCGTTTATTTCGGGCTGAAAAACACGTTTTGAAAAGTGTGATGTTACTACCCCATAACTTACATGGGGTTGACCAAACTTGCAGAAACATGTTTATTTCTGCTGAAAAACACGTTTTGACACTTTCTGCACACTGGGGGTTAAGGGCTGAGTGTGTGGGCACTTCTGAGCCTTGCTGTTACAAGGAGATTCAGTTGTCTGAAAAAACGCGTTTATTTCGGGCTGAAAAACACGTTTTGAAAAGTGTGATGTTACTGCCCCATAACTTACATGGGGTTGACCAAACTTGCAGAAACATGTTTATTTCTGCTGAAAAACACGTTTTGACACTTTCTGTACACTGGGGTTAAGGGCTGAGTGTGTGGGCACTTCTGAGCCTTGCTGTTACAAGGAGATTCAGTTGTCTGAAAAAACGCGTTTATTTCGTGCTGAAAAACACGTTTTGAAAAGTGTGATGTTACTGCCCCATAACTTACATGGGGTTGACCAAACTTGCAGAAACATGTTTATTTCTGCTGAAAAACACGTTTTGACACTTTCTGTACACTGGGGTTAAGGGCTGAGTGTGTGGGCTCTTCTGAGCCTTGCTGTTACAAGGAGATTCAGTTGTCTGAAAAAACGCGTTTATTTCGGGCTGAAAAACACGTTTTGAAAATTGTAATGTTACTGCCCCATAACTTACATGGGGTTGACCAAACTTGCAGAAACATGTTTATTTCTGCTGAAAAACACGTTTTGACACTTTCTGCACACTGGGGTTAAGGGCTGAGTGTGTGGGCACTTCTGAGCCTTGCTGTTACAAGGAGATTCAGTTGTCTGAAAAAACGCGTTTATTTCGGGCTGAAAAACACGTTTTGAAAAGTGTGATGTTACTGCCCCATAACTTACATGGGGTTGACCAAACTTGCAGAAACATGTTTATTTCTGCTGAAAAACACGTTTTGACACTTTCTGTACACTGGGGTTAAGGGCTGAGTGTGTGGGCTCTTCTGAGCCTTGCTGTTACAAGGAGATTCAGTTGTCTGAAAAAACGCGTTTATTTCGGGCTGAAAAACACATTTTGAAAAGTGTGATGTTACTGCCCCATAACTTACATGGGGTTGACCAAACTTGCAGAAACATGTTTATTTCTGCTGAAAAACACGTTTTGACACTTTCTGCACACTGGGTTTAAGGGCTGAGTGTGTGGGCTCTTCTGAGCCTTGCTGTTACAAGGAGATTCAGTTGTCTGAAAAAACGCGCTTATTTCGGGCTGAAAAACACGTTTTGAGAAGTGTGATGTTACTACCCCATAACTTACATGGGGTTGACCAAACTTGCAAAAACATGTTTATTTCTGCTGAAAAACACATTTTGACCCTTTCTGCACACTGGGGTTAAGGGCTGAGTGTGTGGGCACTTCTGAGCCTTGCTGTTACAAGGAGATTCAGTTGTCTGAAAAAACGCGTTTATTTCGGGCTGAAAAACACGTTTTGAAAAGTGTGATGTTACTACCCCATAACTTACATGGGGTTGACCAAACTTGCAGAAACATGTTTATTTCTGCTGAAAAACACGTTTTGACACTTTCTGTACACTGGGGTTAAGGGCTGAGTGTGTGGGCTCTTCTGCGCCTTGCTGTTACAAGGAGATTCAGTTGTCTGAAAAAACGCGCTTATTTCGGGCTGAAAAACACGTTTGAAAAGAGTGATGTTACTGCCCCATAACTAACATGGGGTTGACCAAACTTGCAGAAACATGTTTATTTCTGCTGAAAAACACGTTTTGACACTTTCTGCACACTGGGGTTAAGGGCTGAGTGTGTGGGCTCTTCTGAGCCTTGCTGTTACAAGGAGATTCAGTTGTCTGAAAAAACGCGCTTATTTCGGGCTGAAAAACACGTTTTGAAAAGTGTGATGTTACTACCCCATAACTTACATGGGGTTGACCAAACTTGCAGAAACATGTTTATTTCTGCTGAAAAACACATTTTGACCCTTTCTGCACACTGGGGTTAAGGGCTGAGTGTGTGGGCACTTCTGAGCCTTGCTGTTACAAGGAGATTCAGTTGTCTGAAAAAACGCGTTTATTTCGGGCTGAAAAACACGTTTTGAAAAGTGTGATGTTACTACCCCATAACTTACATGGGGTTGACCAAACTTGCAGAAACATGTTTATTTCTGCTGAAAAACACGTTTTGACACTTTCTGCACACTGGGGTTAAGGGCTGAGTGTGTGGGCTCTTCTGAGCCTTGCTGTTACAAGGAGATTCAGTTGTCTGAAAAAACGCGTTTATTTCGGGCTGAAAAACACGTTTTGAAAAGTGTGATGTTACTGCCCCATAACTTACATGGGGTTGACCAAACTTGCAGAAACATGTTTATTTCTGCTGAAAAACACGTTTTGACACTTTCTGTACACTGGGGTTAAGGGCTGAGTGTGTGGGCTCTTCTGAGCCTTGCTGTTACAAGGAGATTCAGTTGTCTGAAAAAACGCGTTTATTTCGGGCTGAAAAACACGTTTTGAAAAGTGTGATGTTACTGCCCCATAACTTACATGGGGTTGACCAAACTTGCAGAAACATGTTTATTTCTGCTGAAAAACACGTTTTGACACTTTCTGCACACTGGGGTTAAGGGCTGAGTGTGTGGGCTCTTCTGAGCCTTGCTGTTACAAGGAGATTCAGTTGTCTGAAAAAACGCGCTTATTTCGGGCTGAAAAACACGTTTTGAAAAGTGTGATGTTACTACCCCATAACTTACATGGGGTTGACCAAACTTGCAGAAACATGTTTATTTCTGCTGAAAAACACATTTTGACCCTTTCTGCACACTGGGGTTAAGGGCTGAGTGTGTGGGCACTTCTGAGCCTTGCTGTTACAAGGAGATTCAGTTGTCTGAAAAAACGCGTTTATTTCGGGCTGAAAAACACGTTTTGAAAAGTGTGATGTTACTACCCCATAACTTACATGGGGTTGACCAAACTTGTAGAAACATGTTTATTTCTGCTGAAAAACACGTTTTGACACTTTCTGTACACTGGGGTTAAGGGCTGAGTGTGTGGGCTCTTCTGAGCCTTGCTGTTACAAGGAGATTCAGTTGTCTGAAAAAACGCGTTTATTTCGGGCTGAAAAACACGTTTTGAAAAGTGTAATGTTACTGCCCCATAACTTACATGGGGTTGACCAAACTTGCAGAAACATGTTTATTTCTGCTGAAAAACACGTTTTGACACTTTCTGTACACTGGGGTTAAGGGCTGAGTGTGTGGGCTCTTCTGAGCCTTGCTGTTACAAGGAGATTCAGTTGTCTGAAAAAACGCGCTTATTTCGGGCTGAAAAACACGTTTTGAAAAGAGTGATGTTACTGCCCCATAACTAACATGGGGTTGACCAAACTTGCAGAAACATGTTTATTTCTGCTGAAAAACACGTTTTGACACTTTCTGCACACTGGGGTTAAGGGCTGAGTGTGTGGGCACTTCTGAGCCTTGCTGTTACAAGGAGATTCAGTTGTCTGAAAAAACGCGTTTATTTCGGGCTGAAAAACACGTTTTGAAAAGTGTGATGTTACTGCCCCATAACTTACATGGGGTTGACCAAACTTGCAGAAACATGTTTATTTCTGCTGAAAAACACGTTTTGACACTTTCTGTACACTGGGGTTAAGGGCTGAGTGTGTGGGCTCTTCTGAGCCTTGCTGTTACAAGGAGATTCAGTTGTCTGAAAAAACGCGTTTATTTCGGGCTGAAAAACACGTTTTGAAAAGTGTGATGTTACTGCCCCATAACTTACATGGGGTTGACCAAACTTGCAGAAACATGTTTATTTCTGCTGAAAAACACGTTTTGACACTTTCTGTACACTGGGGTTAAGGGCTGAGTGTGTGGGCTCTTCTGAGCCTTGCTGTTACAAGGAGATTCAGTTGTCTGAAAAAACGCGCTTATTTCGGGCTGAAAAACACGTTTTGAAAAGTGTGATGTTAATGCCCCATAACTTCAATGGGGTTGACCAAACTTGCAGAAACATGTTTATTTCTGCTGAAAAACACATTTTGACCCTTTCTGCACACTGGGGTTAAGGGCTGAGTGTGTGGGCTCTTCTGAGCCTTGCTGTTACAAGGAGATTCAGTTGTCTGAAAAAACGCGCTTATTTCGGGCTGAAAAACACGTTTTGAAAAGTGTGATGTTACTACCCCATAACTTACATGGGGTTGACCAAACTTGCAGAAACATGTTTATTTCTGCTGAAAAACACATTTTGACCCTTTCTGCACACTGGGGTTAAGGGCTGAGTGTGTGGGCACTTCTGAGCCTTGCTGTTACAAGGAGATTCAGTTGTCTGAAAAAACGCGTTTATTTCGGGCTGAAAAACACGTTTTGAAAAGTGTGATGTTACTACCCCATAACTTACATGGGGTTGACCAAACTTGCAGAAACATGTTTATTTCTGCTGAAAAACACGTTTTGACACTTTCTGCACACTGGGGTTAAGGGCTGAGTGTGTGGGCTCTTCTGAGCCTTGCTGTTACAAGGAGATTCAGTTGTCTGAAAAAACGCGTTTATTTCGGGCTGAAAAACACGTTTTGAAAAGTGTGATGTTACTGCCCCATAACTTACATGGGGTTGACCAAACTTGCAGAAACATGTTTATTTCTGCTGAAAAACACGTTTTGACACTTTCTGTACACTGGGGTTAAGGGCTGAGTGTGTGGGCTCTTCTGAGCCTTGCTGTTACAAGGAGATTCAGTTGTCTGAAAAAACGCGTTTATTTCGGGCTGAAAAACACGTTTTGAAAAGTGTGATGTTACTGCCCCATAACTTACATGGGGTTGACCAAACTTGCAGAAACATGTTTATTTCTGCTGAAAAACACGTTTTGACACTTTCTGCACACTGGGGTTAAGGGCTGAGTGTGTGGGCTCTTCTGAGCCTTGCTGTTACAAGGAGATTCAGTTGTCTGAAAAAACGCGCTTATTTCGGGCTGAAAAACACGTTTTGAAAAGTGTGATGTTACTACCCCATAACTTACATGGGGTTGACCAAACTTGCAGAAACATGTTTATTTCTGCTGAAAAACACATTTTGACCCTTTCTGCACACTGGGGTTAAGGGCTGAGTGTGTGGGCACTTCTGAGCCTTGCTGTTACAAGGAGATTCAGTTGTCTGAAAAAACGCGTTTATTTCGGGCTGAAAAACACGTTTTGAAAAGTGTGATGTTACTACCCCATAACTTACATGGGGTTGACCAAACTTGTAGAAACATGTTTATTTCTGCTGAAAAACACGTTTTGACACTTTCTGTACACTGGGGTTAAGGGCTGAGTGTGTGGGCTCTTCTGAGCCTTGCTGTTACAAGGAGATTCAGTTGTCTGAAAAAACGCGTTTATTTCGGGCTGAAAAACACGTTTTGAAAAGTGTAATGTTACTGCCCCATAACTTACATGGGGTTGACCAAACTTGCAGAAACATGTTTATTTCTGCTGAAAAACACGTTTTGACACTTTCTGTACACTGGGGTTAAGGGCTGAGTGTGTGGGCTCTTCTGAGCCTTGCTGTTACAAGGAGATTCAGTTGTCTGAAAAAACGCGCTTATTTCGGGCTGAAAAACACGTTTTGAAAAGAGTGATGTTACTGCCCCATAACTAACATGGGGTTGACCAAACTTGCAGAAACATGTTTATTTCTGCTGAAAAACACGTTTTGACACTTTCTGCACACTGGGGTTAAGGGCTGAGTGTGTGGGCACTTCTGAGCCTTGCTGTTACAAGGAGATTCAGTTGTCTGAAAAAACGCGTTTATTTCGGGCTGAAAAACACGTTTTGAAAAGTGTGATGTTACTGCCCCATAACTTACATGGGGTTGACCAAACTTGCAGAAACATGTTTATTTCTGCTGAAAAACACGTTTTGACACTTTCTGTACACTGGGGTTAAGGGCTGAGTGTGTGGGCTCTTCTGAGCCTTGCTGTTACAAGGAGATTCAGTTGTCTGAAAAAACGCGTTTATTTCGGGCTGAAAAACACGTTTTGAAAAGTGTGATGTTACTGCCCCATAACTTACATGGGGTTGACCAAACTTGCAGAAACATGTTTATTTCTGCTGAAAAACACGTTTTGACACTTTCTGTACACTGGGGTTAAGGGCTGAGTGTGTGGGCTCTTCTGAGCCTTGCTGTTACAAGGAGATTCAGTTGTCTGAAAAAACGCGCTTATTTCGGGCTGAAAAACACGTTTTGAAAAGTGTGATGTTAATGCCCCATAACTTCAATGGGGTTGACCAAACTTGCAGAAACATGTTTATTTCTGCTGAAAAACACATTTTGACCCTTTCTGCACACTGGGGTTAAGGGCTGAGTGTGTGGGCTCTTCTGAGCCTTGCTGTTACAAGGAGATTCAGTTGTCTGAAAAAACGCGCTTATTTCGGGCTGAAAAACACGTTTTGAAAAGTGTGATGTTAATGCCCCATAACTTACATGGGGTTGACCAAACTTGCAGAAACATGTTTATTTCTGCTGAAAAACACATTTTGACCCTTTCTGCACACTGGGGTTAAGGGCTGAGTGTGTGGGCACTTCTGAGCCTTGCTGTTACAAAGAGATTCAGTTGTCTGAAAAAACGCGTTTATTTCGGGCTGAAAAACACGTTTTGAAAATGTGATGTTACTGCCCCATAACTTACATGGGGTTGACCAAACTTGCAGAAACATGTTTATTTCTGCTGAAAAACACGTTTTGGCACTTTCTGTACACTGGGGTTAAGGGCTGAGTGTGTGGGCTCTTCTGAGCCTTGCTGTTACAAGGAGATTCAGTTGTCTGAAAAAACGCGTTTATTTCGGGCTGAAAAACACGTTTTGAAAATTGTAATGTTACTGCCCCATAACTTACATGGGGTTGACCAAACTTGCAGAAACATGTTTATTTCTGCTGAAAAACACGTTTTGACACTTTCTGTACACTGGGGTTAAGGGCTGAGTGTGTGGGCTCTTCTGAGCCTTGCTGTTACAAGGAGATTCAGTTGTCTGAAAAAACGCGTTTATTTCGGGCTGAAAAACACGTTTTGAAAAGTGTGATGTTACTACCCCATAACTTACATGGGGTTGACCAAACTTGCAGAAACATGTTTATTTCTGCTGAAAAACACGTTTTGACACTTTCTGCACACTGGGGTTAAGGGCTGAGTGTGTGGGCTCTTCTGAGCCTTGCTGTTACAAGGAGATTCAGTTGTCTGAAAAAACGCGCTTATTTCGGGCTGAAAAACACGTTTTGAAAAGTGTGATGTTACTACCCCATAACTTACATGGGGTTGACCAAACTTTTTGAAAAGTGTGATGTTAATGCCCCATAACTTCAATGGGGTTGACCAAACTTGCAGAAACATGTTTATTTCTGCTGAAAAACACATTTTGACCCTTTCTGCACACTGGGGTTAAGGGCTGAGTGTGTGGGCTCTTCTGAGCCTTGCTGTTACAAGGAGATTCAGTTGTCTGAAAAAACGCGCTTATTTCGGGCTGAAAACACGTTTTGAAAAGTGTGATGTTAATGCCCCATAACTTACATGGGGTTGACCAAACTTGCAGAAACATGTTTATTTCTGCTGAAAAACACATTTTGACCCTTTCTGCACACTGGGGTTAAGGGCTGAGTGTGTGGGCACTTCTGAGCCTTGCTGTTACAAGGAGATTCAGTTGTCTGAAAAAACGCGTTTATTTCGGGCTGAAAAACACGTTTTGAAAAGTGTGATGTTACTACCCCATAACTTACATGGGGTTGACCAAACTTGCAGAAACATGTTTATTTCTGCTGAAAAACACGTTTTGACACTTTCTGCACACTGGGGTTAAGGGCTGAGTGTGTGGGCTCTTCTGAGCCTTGCTGTTACAAGGAGATTCAGTTGTCTGAAAAAACGCGTTTATTTCGGGCTGAAAAACACGTTTTGAAAAGTGTGATGTTACTGCCCCATAACTTACATGGGGTTGACCAAACTTGCAGAAACATGTTTATTTCTGCTGAAAAACACGTTTTGACACTTTCTGTACACTGGGGTTAAGGGCTGAGTGTGTGGGCTCTTCTGAGCCTTGCTGTTACAAGGAGATTCAGTTGTCTGAAAAAACGCGCTTATTTCGGGCTGAAAAACACGTTTTGAAAAGTGTGATGTTACTGCCCCATAACTTACATGGGGTTGACCAAACTTGCAGAAACATGTTTATTTCTGCTGAAAAACACGTTTTGACACTTTCTGTACACTGGGGTTAAGGGCTGAGTGTGTGGGCTCTTCTGAGCCTTGCTGTTACAAGGAGATTCAGTTGTCTGAAAAAATGCGCTTATTTCGGGCTGAAAAACACGTTTTGAAAAGTGTGATGTTAATGCCCCATAACTTACATGGGGTTGACCAAACTTGCAGAAACATGTTTATTTCTGCTGAAAAACACATTTTGACCCTTTCTGCACACTGGGGTTAAGGGCTGAGTGTGTGGGCACTTCTGAGCCTTGCTGTTACAAGGAGATTCAGTTGTCTGAAAAAACGCGTTTATTTCGGGCTGAAAAACACGTTTTGAAAATGTGATGTTACTGCCCCATAACTTACATGGGGTTGACCAAACTTGCAGAAACATGTTTATTTCTGCTGAAAAACACGTTTTGGCACTTTCTGTAAACTGGGGTTAAGGGCTGAGTGTGTGGGCTCTTCTGAGCCTTGCTGTTACAAGGAGATTCAGTTGTCTGAAAAAACGCGTTTATTTCGGGCTGAAAAACACGTTTTGAAAAGTGTAATGTTACTGCCCCATAACTTACATGGGGTTGACCAAACTTGCAGAAACATGTTTATTTCTGCTGAAAAACACGTTTTGACACTTTCTGCACACTGGGGTTAAGGGCTGAGTGTGTGGGCACTTCTGAGCCTTGCTGTTACAAGGAGATTCAGTTGTCTGAAAAAACGCGTTTATTTCGGGCTGAAAAACACGTTTTGAAAAGTGTGATGTTACTGCCCCATAACTTACATGGGGTTGACCAAACTTGCAGAAACATGTTTATTTCTGCTGAAAAACACGTTTTGACACTTTCTGTACACTGGGGTTAAGGGCTGAGTGTGTGGGCTCTTCTGAGCCTTGCTGTTACAAGGAGATTCAGTTGTCTGAAAAAACGCGTTTATTTCGGGCTGAAAAACACGTTTTGAAAAGTGTGATGTTACTGACCCATAACTTACATGGGGTTGACCAAACTTGCAGAAACATGTTTATTTCTGCTGAAAAACACGTTTTGACACTTTCTGTACACTGGGGTTAAGGGCTGAGTGTCTGGGCTCTTCTGAGCCTTGCTGTTACAAGGAGATTCAGTTGTCTGAAAAAACGCGCTTATTTCGGGCTGAAAAACACGTTTTGAAAAGTGTGATGTTAATGCCCCATAACTTACATGGGGTTGACCAAACTTGCAGAAACATGTTTATTTCTGCTGAAAAACACATTTTGACCCTTTCTGCACACTGGGGTTAAGGGCTGAGTGTGTGGGCTCTTCTGAGCCTTGCTGTTACAAGGAGATTCAGTTGTCTGAAAAAACGCGCTTATTTCGGGCTGAAAAACACGTTTTGAAAAGTGTGATGTTAATGCCCCATAACTTACATGGGGTTGACCAAACTTGCAGAAACATGTTTATTTCTGCTGAAAAACACATTTTGACCCTTTCTGCACACTGGGGTTAAGGGCTGAGTGTGTGGGCACTTCTGAGCCTTGCTGTTACAAGGAGATTCAGTTGTCTGAAAAAACGCGTTTATTTCGGGCTGAAAAACACGTTTTGAAAATGTGATGTTAATGCCCCATAACTTACATGGGGTTGACCAAACTTGCAGAAACATGTTTATTTCTGCTGAAAAACACATTTTGACCCTTTCTGCACACTGGGGTTAAGGGCTGAGTGTGTGGGCACTTCTGAGCCTTGCTGTTACAAGGAGATTCAGTTGTCTGAAAAAACGCGTTTATTTCGGGCTGAAAAACACGTTTTGAAAATGTGATGTTAATGCCCCATAACTTACATGGGGTTGACCAAACTTGCAGAAACATGTTTATTTCTGCTGAAAAACACGTTTTGACACTTTCTGTACACTGGGGTTAAGGGCTGAGTGTGTGGGCTCTTCTGAGCCTTGCTGTTACAAGGAGATTCAGTTGTCTGAAAAAACGCGTTTATTTCGGGCTGAAAAACACGTTTTGAAAAGTGTGATGTTACTGCCCCATAACTTACATGGGGTTGACCAAACTTGCAGAAACATGTTTATTTCTGCTGAAAAACACGTTTTGACACTTTCTGTACACTGGGGTTAAGGGCTGAGTGTGTGGGCTCTTCTGAGCCTTGCTGTTACAAGGAGATTCAGTTGTCTGAAAAAACGCGTTTATTTCGGGATGAAAAAAAACGTTTTGAAAATTGTAATGTTACTGCCCCATAACTTACATGGGGTTGACCAAACTTGCAGAAACATGTTTATTTCTGCTGAAAAACACGTTTTGACACTTTCTGCACACTGGGGTTAAGGGCTGAGTGTGTGGGCACTTCTGAGCCTTGCTGTTACAAGGAGATTCAGTTGTCTGAAAAAACGCGTTTATTTCGGGCTGAAAAACACGTTTTGAAAAGTGTGATGTTACTGCCCCATAACTTACATGGGGTTGACCAAACTTGCAGAAACATGTTTATTTCTGCTGAAAAACACGTTTTGACACTTTCTGTACACTGGGGTTAAGGGCTGAGTGTGTGGGCTCTTCTGAGCCTTGCTGTTACAAGGAGATTCAGTTGTCTGAAAAAACGCGTTTATTTCGGGCTGAAAAACACATTTTGAAAAGTGTGATGTTACTGCCCCATAACTTACATGGGGTTGACCAAACTTGCAGAAACATGTTTATTTCTGCTGAAAAACACGTTTTGACACTTTCTGCACACTGGGGTTAAGGGCTGAGTGTGTGGGCTCTTCTGAGCCTTGCTGTTACAAGGAGATTCAGTTGTCTGAAAAAACGCGCTTATTTCGGGCTGAAAAACACGTTTTGAAAAGTGTGATGTTACTACCCCATAACTTACATGGGGTTGACCAAACTTGCAGAAACATGTTTATTTCTGCTGAAAAACACATTTTGACCCTTTCTGCACACTGGGGTTAAGGGCTGAGTGTGTGGGCACTTCTGAGCCTTGCTGTTACAAGGAGATTCAGTTGTCTGAAAAAACGCGTTTATTTCGGGCTGAAAAACACGTTTTGAAAAGTGTGATGTTACTACCCCATAACTTACATGGGGTTGACCAAACTTGCAGAAACATGTTTATTTCTGCTGAAAAACACGTTTTGACACTTTCTGTACACTGGGGTTAAGGGCTGAGTGTGTGGGCTCTTCTGCGCCTTGCTGTTACAAGGAGATTCAGTTGTCTGAAAAAACGCGCTTATTTCGGGCTGAAAAACACGTTTTGAAAAGAGTGATGTTACTGCCCCATAACTAACATGGGGTTGACCAAACTTGCAGAAACATGTTTATTTCTGCTGAAAAACACGTTTTGACACTTTCTGCACACTGGGGTTAAGGGCTGAGTGTGTGGGCACTTCTGAGCCTTGCTGTTACAAGGAGATTCAGATGTCTGAAAAAACGCGTTTATTTCGGGCTGAAAAACACGTTTTGAAAAGTGTGATGTTACTGCCCCATAACTTACATGGGGTTGACCAAACTTGCAGAAACATGTTTATTTCTGCTGAAAAACACGTTTTGACACTTTCTGTACACTGGGGTTAAGGGCTGAGTGTGTGGGCTCTTCTGAGCCTTGCTGTTACAAGGAGATTCAGTTGTCTGAAAAAACGCGTTTATTTCGGGCTGAAAAACACGTTTTGAAAAGTGTGATGTTACTGCCCCATAACTTACATGGGGTTGACCAAACTTGCAGAAACATGTTTATTTCTGCTGAAAAACACGTTTTGACACTTTCTGTACACTGGGGTTAAGGGCTGAGTGTGTGGGCTCTTCTGAGCCTTGCTGTTACAAGGAGATTCAGTTGTCTGAAAAAACGCGCTTATTTCGGGCTGAAAAACACGTTTTGAAAAGTGTGATGTTAATGCCCCATAACTTACATGGGGTTGACCAAACTTGCAGAAACATGTTTATTTCTGCTGAAAAACACATTTTGACCCTTTCTGCACACTGGGGTTAAGGGCTGAGTGTGTGGGCTCTTCTGAGCCTTGCTGTTACAAGGAGATTCAGTTGTCTGAAAAAACGCGCTTATTTCGGGATGAAAAACACGTTTTGAAAAGTGTGATGTTAATGCCCCATAACTTACATGGGGTTGACCAAACTTGCAGAAACATGTTTATTTCTGCTGAAAAACACATTTTGACCCTTTCTGCACACTGGGGTTAAGGGCTGAGTGTGTGGGCACTTCTGAGCCTTGCTGTTACAAGGAGATTCAGTTGTCTGAAAAAACGCGTTTATTTCGGGCTGAAAAACACGTTTTGAAAATGTGATGTTACTGCCCCATAACTTACATGGGGTTGACCAAATTTGCAGAAACATGTTTATTTCTGCTGAAAAACACGTTTTGGCACTTTCTGTACACTGGGGTTAAGGGCTGAGTGTGTGGGCTCTTCTGAGCCTTGCTGTTACAAGGAGATTCAGTTGTCTGAAAAAACGCGTTTATTTCGGGCTGAAAAACACGTTTTGAAAATTGTAATGTTACTGCCCCATAACTTACATGGGGTTGACCAAACTTGCAGAAACATGTTTATTTCTGCTGAAAAACACGTTTTGACACTTTCTGTACACTGGGGTTAAGGGCTGAGTGTGTGGGCTCTTCTGAGCCTTGCTGTTACAAGGAGATTCAGTTGTCTGAAAAAACGCGTTTATTTCGGGCTGAAAAACACGTTTTGAAAAGTGTGATGTTACTACCCCATAACTTACATGGGGTTGACCAAACTTGCAGAAACATGTTTATTTCTGCTGAAAAACACGTTTTGACACTTTCTGCACACTGGGGTTAAGGGCTGAGTGTGTGGGCTCTTCTGAGCCTTGCTGTTACAAGGAGATTCAGTTGTCTGAAAAAACGCGCTTATTTCGGGCTGAAAAACACGTTTTGAAAAGTGTGATGTTACTACCCCATAACTTACATGGGGTTGACCAAACTTGCAGAAACATGTTTATTTCTGCTGAAAAACACATTTTGACCCTTTCTGCACACTGGGGTTAAGGGCTGAGTGTGTGGGCACTTCTGAGCCTTGCTGTTACAAGGAGATTCAGTTGTCTGAAAAAACGCGTTTATTTCGGGCTGAAAAACACGTTTTGAAAAGTGTGATGTTACTACCCCATAACTTACATGGGGTTGACCAAACTTGCAGAAACATGTTTATTTCTGCTGAAAAACACGTTTTGACACTTTCTGTACACTGGGGTTAAGGGCTGAGTGTGTGGGCTCTTCTGAGCCTTGCTGTTACAAGGAGATTCAGTTGTCTGAAAAAACGCGCTTATTTCGGGCTGAAAAACACGTTTTGAAAAGTGTGATGTTACTGCCCCATAACTTACATGGGGTTGACCAAACTTGCAGAAACATGTTTATTTCTGCTGAAAAACACGTTTTGACACTTTCTGTACACTGGGGTTAAGGGCTGAGTGTGTGGGCTCTTCTGAGCCTTGCTGTTACAAGGAGATTCAGTTGTCTGAAAAAACGCGCTTATTTCGGGCTGAAAAACACGTTTTGAAAAGTGTGATGTTAATGCCCCATAACTTACATGGGGTTGACCAAACTTGCAGAAACATGTTTATTTCTGCTGAAAAACACATTTTGACCCTTTCTGCACACTGGGGTTAAGGGCTGAGTGTGTGGGCACTTCTGAGCCTTGCTGTTACAAGGAGATTCAGTTGTCTGAAAAAACGCGTTTATTTCGGGCTGAAAAACACGTTTTGAAAATTGTAATGTTACTGCCCCATAACTTACATGGGGTTGACCAAACTTGCAGAAACATGTTTATTTCTGCTGAAAAACACATTTTGACACTTTCTGCACACTGGGGTTAAGGGCTGAGTGTGTGGGCACTTCTGAGCCTTGCTGTTACAAGGAGATTCAGTTGTCTGAAAAAACGCGTTTATTTCGGGCTGAAAAACACGTTTTGAAAAGTGTGATGTTACTGCCCCATAACTTACATGGGGTTGACCAAACTTGCAGAAACATGTTTATTTCTGCTGAAAAACACGTTTTGACACTTTCTGTACACTGGGGTTAAGGGCTGAGTGTGTGGGCTCTTCTGAGCCTTGCTGTTACAAGGAGATTCAGTTGTCTGAAAAAACGCGTTTATTTCGGGCTGAAAAACACGTTTTGAAAATGTGATGTTACTGCCCCATAACTTACATGGGGTTGACCAAACTTGCAGAAACATGTTTATTTCTGCTGAAAAACACGTTTTGACACTTTCTGCACACTGGGGTTAAGGGCTGAGTGTGTGGGCACTTCTGAGCCTTGCTGTTACAAGGAGATTCAGTTGTCTGAAAAAACGCGTTTATTTCGGGCTGAAAAACACGTTTTGAAAAGTGTGATGTTACTGCCCCATAACTTACATGGGGTTGACCAAACTTGCAGAAACATGTTTATTTCTGCTGAAAAACACGTTTTGACACTTTCTGTACACTGGGGTTAAGGGCTGAGTGTGTGGGCTCTTCTGAGCCTTGCTGTTACAAGGAGATTCAGTTGTCTGAAAAAACGCGTTTATTTCGGGCTGAAAAACACGTTTTGAAAAGTGTGATGTTACTGCCCCATAACTTACATGGGGTTGACCAAACTTGCAGAAACGTTTATTTCTGCTGAAAAACACGTTTTGACACTTTCTGCACACTGGGGTTAAGGGCTGAGTGTGTGGGCTCTTCTGAGCCTTGCTGTTACAAGGAGATTCAGTTGTCTGAAAAAACGCGCTTATTTCGGGCTGAAAAACACGTTTTGAAAAGTGTGATGTTACTACCCCATAACTTACATGGGGTTGACCAAACTTGCAGAAACATGTTTATTTCTGCTGAAAAACAGATTTTGACCCTTTCTGCACACTGGGGTTAAGGGCTGAGTGTGTGGGCACTTCTGAGCCTTGCTGTTACAAGGAGATTCAGTTGTCTGAAAAAACGCGTTTATTTCGGGCTGAAAAACACGTTTTGAAAAGTGTGATGTTACTACCCCATAACTTACATGGGGTTGACCAAACTTGCAGAAACATGTTTATTTCTGCTGAAAAACACGTTTTGACACTTTCTGCACACTGGGGTTAAGGGCTGAGTGTGTGGGCTCTTCTGAGCCTTGCTGTTACAAGGAGATTCAGTTGTCTGAAAAAACGCGTTTATTTCGGGCTGAAAAACACGTTTTGAAAAGTGTGATGTTACTGCCCCATAACTTACATGGGGTTGACCAAACTTGCAGAAACATGTTTATTTCTGCTGAAAAACACGTTTTGACACTTTCTGTACACTGGGGTTAAGGGCTGAGTGTGTGGGCTCTTCTGAGCCTTGCTGTTACAAGGAGATTCAGTTGTCTGAAAAAACGCGTTTATTTCGGGCTGAAAAACACGTTTTGAAAAGTGTGATGTTACTGCCCCATAACTTACATGGGGTTGACCAAACTTGCAGAAACATGTTTATTTCTGCTGAAAAACACGTTTTGACACTTTCTGCACACTGGGGTTAAGGGCTGAGTGTGTGGGCTCTTCTGAGCCTTGCTGTTACAAGGAGATTCAGTTGTCTGAAAAAACGCGCTTATTTCGGGCTGAAAAACACGTTTTGAAAAGTGTGATGTTACTACCCCATAACTTACATGGGGTTGACCAAACTTGCAGAAACATGTTTATTTCTGCTGAAAAACACATTTTGACCCTTTCTGCACACTGGGGTTAAGGGCTGAGTGTGTGGGCACTTCTGAGCCTTGCTGTTACAAGGAGATTCAGTTGTCTGAAAAAACGCGTTTATTTCGGGCTGAAAAACACGTTTTGAAAAGTGTGATGTTACTACCCCATAACTTACATGGGGTTGACCAAACTTGTAGAAACATGTTTATTTCTGCTGAAAAACACGTTTTGACACTTTCTGTACACTGGGGTTAAGGGCTGAGTGTGTGGGCTCTTCTGAGCCTTGCTGTTACAAGGAGATTCAGTTGTCTGAAAAAACGCGTTTATTTCGGGCTGAAAAACACGTTTTGAAAAGTGTAATGTTACTGCCCCATAACTTACATGGGGTTGACCAAACTTGCAGAAACATGTTTATTTCTGCTGAAAAACACATTTTGACCCTTTCTGCACA
This sequence comes from Lepisosteus oculatus, assembly GCF_040954835.1. Lineage (NCBI taxonomy): Eukaryota > Metazoa > Chordata > Actinopteri > Semionotiformes > Lepisosteidae > Lepisosteus > Lepisosteus oculatus. The sequence continues at coordinate 29,367 of NW_027167926.1, read as the reverse complement.
CTGGGGTTAAGGGCTGAGTGTGTGGGCACTTCTGAGCCTTGCTGTTACAAGGAGATTCAGTTGTCTGAAAAAACGCGTTTATTTCGGGCTGAAAAACACGTTTTGAAAAGTGTGATGTTACTACCCCATAACTTACATGGGGTTGACCAAACTTGCAGAAACATGTTTATTTCTGCTGAAAAACACGTTTTGACACTTTCTGTACACTGGGGTTAAGGGCTGAGTGTGTGGGCTCTTCTGAGCCTTGCTGTTACAAGGAGATTCAGTTGTCTGAAAAAACGCGCTTATTTCGGGCTGAAAAACACGTTTTGAAAAGTGTGATGTTACTACCCCATAACTTACATGGGGTTGACCAAACTTGCAGAAACATGTTTATTTCTGCTGAAAAACACGTTTTGACACTTTCTGCACACTGGGGTTAAGGGCTGAGTGTGTGGGCACTTCTGAGCCTTGCTGTTACAAGGAGATTCAGTTGTCTGAAAAAACGCGTTTATTTCGGGCTGAAAAACACGTTTTGAAAAGTGTGATGTTACTGCCCCATAACTTACATGGGGTTGACCAAACTTGCAGAAACATGTTTATTTCTGCTGAAAAACACGTTTTGACACTTTCTGTACACTGGGGTTAAGGGCTGAGTGTGTGGGCTCTTCTGAGCCTTGCTGTTACAAGGAGATTCAGTTGTCTGAAAAAACGCGTTTATTTCGGGCTGAAAAACACGTTTTGAAAAGTGTGATGTTACTGCCCCATAACTTACATGGGGTTGACCAAACTTGCAGAAACATGTTTATTTCTGCTGAAAAACACGTTTTGACACTTTCTGTACACTGGGGTTAAGGGCTGAGTGTGTGGGCTCTTCTGAGCCTTGCTGTTACAAGGAGATTCAGTTGTCTGAAAAAACGCGTTTATTTCGGGCTGAAAAACACGTTTTGAAAATTGTAATGTTACTGCCCCATAACTTACATGGGGTTGACCAAACTTGCAGAAACATGTTTATTTCTGCTGAAAAACACGTTTTGACACTTTCTGCACACTGGGGTTAAGGGCTGAGTGTGTGGGCACTTCTGAGCCTTGCTGTTACAAGGAGATTCAGTTGTCTGAAAAAACGCGTTTATTTCGGGCTGAAAAACACGTTTTGAAAAGTGTGATGTTACTGCCCCATAACTTACATGGGGTTGACCAAACTTGCAGAAACATGTTTATTTCTGCTGAAAAACACGTTTTGACACTTTCTGTACACTGGGGTTAAGGGCTGAGTGTGTGGGCTCTTCTGAGCCTTGCTGTTACAAGGAGATTCAGTTGTCTGAAAAAACGCGTTTATTTCGGGCTGAAAAACACATTTTGAAAAGTGTGATGTTACTGCCCCATAACTTACATGGGGTTGACCAAACTTGCAGAAACATGTTTATTTCTGCTGAAAAACACGTTTTGACACTTTCTGCACACTGGGGTTAAGGGCTGAGTGTGTGGGCTCTTCTGAGCCTTGCTGTTACAAGGAGATTCAGTTGTCTGAAAAAACGCGCTTATTTCGGGCTGAAAAACACGTTTTGAAAAGTGTGATGTTACTACCCCATAACTTACATGGGGTTGACCAAACTTGCAGAAACATGTTTATTTCTGCTGAAAAACACATTTTGACCCTTTCTGCACACTGGGGTTAAGGGCTGAGTGTGTGGGCACTTCTGAGCCTTGCTGTTACAAGGAGATTCAGTTGTCTGAAAAAACGCGTTTATTTCGGGCTGAAAAACACGTTTTGAAAAGTGTGATGTTACTGCCCCATAACTTACATGGGGTTGACCAAACTTGCAGAAACATGTTTATTTCTGCTGAAAAACACATTTTGACCCTTTCTGCACACTGGGGTTAAGGGCTGAGTGTGTGGGCACTTCTGAGCCTTGCTGTTACAAGGAGATTCAGTTGTCTGAAAAAACGCGTTTATTTCGGGCTGAAAAACACGTTTTGAAAAGTGTGATGTTACTACCCCATAACTTACATGGGGTTGACCAAACTTGCAGAAACATGTTTATTTCTGCTGAAAAACACATTTTGACCCTTTCTGCACACTGGGGTTAAGGGCTGAGTGTGTGGGCACTTCTGAGCCTTGCTGTTACAAGGAGATTCAGTTGTCTGAAAAAACGCGTTTATTTCGGGCTGAAAAACACGTTTTGAAAAGTGTGATGTTACTACCCCATAACTTACATGGGGTTGACCAAACTTGTAGAAACATGTTTATTTCTGCTGAAAAACACGTTTTGACACTTTCTGTACACTGGGGTTAAGGGCTGAGTGTGTGGGCTCTTCTGAGCCTTGCTGTTACAAGGAGATTCAGTTGTCTGAAAAAACGCGTTTATTTCGGGCTGAAAAACACGTTTTGAAAAGTGTAATGTTACTGCCCCATAACTTACATGGGGTTGACCAAACTTGCAGAAACATGTTTATTTCTGCTGAAAAACACGTTTTGACACTTTCTGTACACTGGGGTTAAGGGCTGAGTGTGTGGGCTCTTCTGAGCCTTGCTGTTACAAGGAGATTCAGTTGTCTGAAAAAACGCGTTTATTTCGGGCTGAAAAACACGTTTTGAAAATTGTAATGTTACTGCCCCATAACTTACATGGGGTTGACCAAACTTGCAGAAACATGTTTATTTCTGCTGAAAAACACGTTTTGACACTTTCTGCACACTGGGGTTAAGGGCTGAGTGTGTGGGCACTTCTGAGCCTTGCTGTTACAAGGAGATTCAGTTGTCTGAAAAAACGCGTTTATTTCGGGCTGAAAAACACGTTTTGAAAAGTGTGATGTTACTGCCCCATAACTTACATGGGGTTGACCAAACTTGCAGAAACATGTTTATTTCTGCTGAAAAACACATTTTGACCCTTTCTGCACACTGGGGTTAAGGGCTGAGTGTGTGGGCACTTCTGAGCCTTGCTGTTACAAGGAGATTCAGTTGTCTGAAAAAACGCGTTTATTTCGGGCTGAAAAACACGTTTTGAAAAGTGTGATGTTACTACCCCATAACTTACATGGGGTTGACCAAACTTGCAGAAACATGTTTATTTCTGCTGAAAAACACATTTTGACCCTTTCTGCACACTGGGGTTAAGGGCTGAGTGTGTGGGCACTTCTGAGCCTTGCTGTTACAAGGAGATTCAGTTGTCTGAAAAAACGCGTTTATTTCGGGCTGAAAAACACGTTTTGAAAAGTGTGATGTTACTACCCCATAACTTACATGGGGTTGACCAAACTTGTAGAAACATGTTTATTTCTGCTGAAAAACACGTTTTGACACTTTCTGTACACTGGGGTTAAGGGCTGAGTGTGTGGGCTCTTCTGAGCCTTGCTGTTACAAGGAGATTCAGTTGTCTGAAAAAACGCGTTTATTTCGGGCTGAAAAACACGTTTTGAAAAGTGTAATGTTACTGCCCCATAACTTACATGGGGTTGACCAAACTTGCAGAAACATGTTTATTTCTGCTGAAAAACACGTTTTGACACTTTCTGTACACTGGGGTTAAGGGCTGAGTGTGTGGGCTCTTCTGAGCCTTGCTGTTACAAGGAGATTCAGTTGTCTGAAAAAACGCGTTTATTTCGGGCTGAAAAACACGTTTTGAAAATTGTAATGTTACTGCCCCATAACTTACATGGGGTTGACCAAACTTGCAGAAACATGTTTATTTCTGCTGAAAAACACGTTTTGACACTTTCTGCACACTGGGGTTAAGGGCTGAGTGTGTGGGCACTTCTGAGCCTTGCTGTTACAAGGAGATTCAGTTGTCTGAAAAAACGCGTTTATTTCGGGCTGAAAAACACGTTTTGAAAAGTGTGATGTTACTGCCCCATAACTTACATGGGGTTGACCAAACTTGCAGAAACATGTTTATTTCTGCTGAAAAACACGTTTTGACACTTTCTGTACACTGGGGTTAAGGGCTGAGTGTGTGGGCTCTTCTGAGCCTTGCTGTTACAAGGAGATTCAGTTGTCTGAAAAAACGCGTTTATTTCGGGCTGAAAAACACGTTTTGAAAAGTGTGATGTTACTGCCCCATAACTTACATGGGGTTGACCAAACTTGCAGAAACATGTTTATTTCTGCTGAAAAACACGTTTTGACACTTTCTGCACACTGGGGTTAAGGGCTGAGTGTGTGGGCTCTTCTGAGCCTTGCTGTTACAAGGAGATTCAGTTGTCTGAAAAAACGCGCTTATTTCGGGCTGAAAAACACGTTTTGAAAAGTGTGATGTTACTACCCCATAACTTACATGGGGTTGACCAAACTTGCAGAAACATGTTTATTTCTGCTGAAAAACACATTTTGACCCTTTCTGCACACTGGGGTTAAGGGCTGAGTGTGTGGGCACTTCTGAGCCTTGCTGTTACAAGGAGATTCAGTTGTCTGAAAAAACGCGTTTATTTCGGGCTGAAAAACACGTTTTGAAAAGTGTGATGTTACTACCCCATAACTTACATGGGGTTGACCAAACTTGCAGAAACATGTTTATTTCTGCTGAAAAACACGTTTTGACACTTTCTGTACACTGGGGTTAAGGGCTGAGTGTGTGGGCTCTTCTGAGCCTTGCTGTTACAAGGAGATTCAGTTGTCTGAAAAAACGCGCTTATTTCGGGCTGAAAAACACGTTTTGAAAAGAGTGATGTTACTGCCCCATAACTAACATGGGGTTGACCAAACTTGCAGAAACATGTTTATTTCTGCTGAAAAACACGTTTTGACACTTTCTGTACACTGGGGTTAAGGGCTGAGTGTGTGGGCTCTTCTGAGCCTTGCTGTTACAAGGAGATTCAGTTGTCTGAAAAAACGCGCTTATTTCGGGCTGAAAAACACGTTTTGAAAAGAGTGATGTTACTGCCCCATAACTAACATGGGGTTGACCAAACTTGCAGAAACATGTTTATTTCTGCTGAAAAACACGTTTTGACACTTTCTGCACACTGGGGTTAAGGGCTGAGTGTGTGGGCACTTCTGAGCCTTGCTGTTACAAGGAGATTCAGTTGTCTGAAAAAACGCGTTTATTTCGGGCTGAAAAACACGTTTTGAAAAGTGTGATGTTACTGCCCCATAACTTACATGGGGTTGACCAAACTTGCAGAAACATGTTTATTTCTGCTGAAAAACACGTTTTGACACTTTCTGTACACTGGGGTTAAGGGCTGAGTGTGTGGGCTCTTCTGAGCCTTGCTGTTACAAGGAGATTCAGTTGTCTGAAAAAACGCGTTTATTTCGGGCTGAAAAACACGTTTTGAAAAGTGTGATGTTACTGCCCCATAACTTACATGGGGTTGACCAAACTTGCAGAAACATGTTTATTTCTGCTGAAAAACACGTTTTGACACTTTCTGTACACTGGGGTTAAGGGCTGAGTGTGTGGGCTCTTCTGAGCCTTGCTGTTACAAGGAGATTCAGTTGTCTGAAAAAACGCGCTTATTTCGGGCTGAAAAACACGTTTTGAAAAGTGTGATGTTAATGCCCCATAACTTCAATGGGGTTGACCAAACTTGCAGAAACATGTTTATTTCTGCTGAAAAACACATTTTGACCCTTTCTGCACACTGGGGTTAAGGGCTGAGTGTGTGGGCTCTTCTGAGCCTTGCTGTTACAAGGAGATTCAGTTGTCTGAAAAAACGCGCTTATTTCGGGCTGAAAAACACGTTTTGAAAAGTGTGATGTTAATGCCCCATAACTTACATGGGGTTGACCAAACTTGCAGAAACATGTTTATTTCTGCTGAAAAACACATTTTGACCCTTTCTGCACACTGGGGTTAAGGGCTGAGTGTGTGGGCACTTCTGAGCCTTGCTGTTACAAAGAGATTCAGTTGTCTGAAAAAACGCGTTTATTTCGGGCTGAAAAACACGTTTTGAAAATGTGATGTTACTGCCCCATAACTTACATGGGGTTGACCAAACTTGCAGAAACATGTTTATTTCTGCTGAAAAACACGTTTTGGCACTTTCTGTACACTGGGGTTAAGGGCTGAGTGTGTGGGCTCTTCTGAGCCTTGCTGTTACAAGGAGATTCAGTTGTCTGAAAAAACGCGTTTATTTCGGGCTGAAAAACACGTTTTGAAAATTGTAATGTTACTGCCCCATAACTTACATGGGGTTGACCAAACTTGCAGAAACATGTTTATTTCTGCTGAAAAACACGTTTTGACACTTTCTGTACACTGGGGTTAAGGGCTGAGTGTGTGGGCTCTTCTGAGCCTTGCTGTTACAAGGAGATTCAGCTGTCTGAAAAAACGCGTTAATTTCGGGCTGAAAAACACGTTTTGAAAAGTGTGATGTTACTACCCCATAACTTACATGGGGTTGACCAAACTTGCAGAAACATGTTTATTTCTGCTGAAAAACACGTTTTGACACTTTCTGCACACTGGGGTTAAGGGCTGAGTGTGTGGGCTCTTCTGAGCCTTGCTGTTACAAGGAGATTCAGTTGTCTGAAAAAACGCGCTTATTTCGGGCTGAAAAACACGTTTTGAAAAGTGTGATGTTACTACCCCATAACTTACATGGGGTTGACCAAACTTGCAGAAACATGTTTATTTCTGCTGAAAAACACATTTTGACCCTTTCTGCACACTGGGGTTAAGGGCTGAGTGTGTGGGCACTTCTGAGCCTTGCTGTTACAAGGAGATTCAGTTGTCTGAAAAAACGCGTTTATTTCGGGCTGAAAAACACGTTTTGAAAAGTGTGATGTTACTACCCCATAACTTACATGGGGTTGACCAAACTTGCAGAAACATGTTTATTTCTGCTGAAAAACACGTTTTGACACTTTCTGCACACTGGGGTTAAGGGCTGAGTGTGTGGGCTCTTCTGAGCCTTGCTGTTACAAGGAGATTCAGTTGTCTGAAAAAACGCGTTTATTTCGGGCTGAAAAACACGTTTTGAAAAGTGTGATGTTACTGCCCCATAACTTACATGGGGTTGACCAAACTTGCAGAAACATGTTTATTTCTGCTGAAAAACACGTTTTGACACTTTCTGTACACTGGGGTTAAGGGCTGAGTGTGTGGGCTCTTCTGAGCCTTGCTGTTACAAGGAGATTCAGTTGTCTGAAAAAACGCGCTTATTTCGGGCTGAAAAACACGTTTTGAAAAGTGTGATGTTACTGCCCCATAACTTACATGGGGTTGACCAAACTTGCAGAAACATGTTTATTTCTGCTGAAAAACACGTTTTGACACTTTCTGTACACTGGGGTTAAGGGCTGAGTGTGTGGGCTCTTCTGAGCCTTGCTGTTACAAGGAGATTCAGTTGTCTGAAAAAATGCGCTTATTTCGGGCTGAAAAACACGTTTTGAAAAGTGTGATGTTAATGCCCCATAACTTACATGGGGTTGACCAAACTTGCAGAAACATGTTTATTTCTGCTGAAAAACACATTTTGACCCTTTCTGCACACTGGGGTTAAGGGCTGAGTGTGTGGGCACTTCTGAGCCTTGCTGTTACAAGGAGATTCAGTTGTCTGAAAAAACGCGTTTATTTCGGGCTGAAAAACACGTTTTGAAAATGTGATGTTAATGCCCCATAACTTACATGGGGTTGACCAAACTTGCAGAAACATGTTTATTTCTGCTGAAAAACACATTTTGACCCTTTCTGCACACTGGGGTTAAGGGCTGAGTGTGTGGGCACTTCTGAGCCTTGCTGTTACAAGGAGATTCAGTTGTCTGAAAAAACGCGTTTATTTCGGGCTGAAAAACACGTTTTGAAAATGTGATGTTAATGCCCCATAACTTACATGGGGTTGACCAAACTTGCAGAAACATGTTTATTTCTGCTGAAAAACACATTTTGACCCTTTCTGCACACTGGGGTTAAGGGCTGAGTGTGTGGGCTCTTCTGAGCCTTGCTGTTACAAGGAGATTCAGTTGTCTGAAAAAACGCGTTTATTTCGGGCTGAAAAACACGTTTTGAAAAGTGTGATGTTACTACCCCATAACTTACATGGGGTTGACCAAACTTGCAGAAACATGTTTATTTCTGCTGAAAAACACGTTTTGACACTTTCTGCACACTGGGGTTAAGGGCTGAGTGTGTGGGCACTTCTGAGCCTTGCTGTTACAAGGAGATTCAGTTGTCTGAAAAAACGCGTTTATTTCGGGCTGAAAAACACGTTTTGAAAAGTGTGATGTTACTGCCCCATAACTTACATGGGGTTGACCAAACTTGCAGAAACATGTTTATTTCTGCTGAAAAACACGTTTTGACACTTTCTGTACACTGGGGTTAAGGGCTGAGTGTGTGGGCACTTCTGAGCCTTGCTGTTACAAGGAGATTCAGTTGTCTGAAAAAACGCGTTTATTTCGGGCTGAAAAACACGTTTTGAAAAGTGTGATGTTACTGCCCCATAACTTACATGGGGTTGACCAAACTTGCAGAAACATGTTTATTTCTGCTGAAAAACACGTTTTGACACTTTCTGTACACTGGGGTTAAGGGCTGAGTGTGTGGGCTCTTCTGAGCCTTGCTGTTACAAGGAGATTCAGTTGTCTGAAAAAACGCGTTTATTTCGGGCTGAAAAACACGTGTTGAAAATTGTAATGTTACTGCCCCATAACTTACATGGGGTTGACCAAACTTGCAGAAACATGTTTATTTCTGCTGAAAAACACGTTTTGACACTTTCTGCACACTGGGGTTAAGGGCTGAGTGTGTGGGCACTTCTGAGCCTTGCTGTTACAAGGAGATTCAGTTGTCTGAAAAAACGCGTTTATTTCGGGCTGAAAAACACGTTTTGAAAAGTGTGATGTTACTGCCCCATAACTTACATGGGGTTGACCAAACTTGCAGAAACATGTTTATTTCTGCTGAAAAACACGTTTTGACACTTTCTGTACACTGGGGTTAAGGGCTGAGTGTGTGGGCTCTTCTGAGCCTTGCTGTTACAAGGAGATTCAGTTGTCTGAAAAAACGCGTTTATTTCGGGCTGAAAAACACATTTTGAAAAGTGTGATGTTACTGCCCCATAACTTACATGGGGTTGACCAAACTTGCAGAAACATGTTTATTTCTGCTGAAAAACACGTTTTGACACTTTCTGCACACTGGGTTTAAGGGCTGAGTGTGTGGGCTCTTCTGAGCCTTGCTGTTACAAGGAGATTCAGTTGTCTGAAAAAACGCGCTTATTTCGGGCTGAAAAACACGTTTTGAGAAGTGTGATGTTACTACCCCATAACTTACATGGGGTTGACCAAACTTGCAGAAACATGTTTATTTCTGCTGAAAAACACATTTTGACCCTTTCTGCACACTGGGGTTAAGGGCTGAGTGTGTGGGCACTTCTGAGCCTTGCTGTTACAAGGAGATTCAGTTGTCTGAAAAAACGCGTTTATTTCGGGCTGAAAAACACGTTTTGAAAAGTGTGATGTTACTACCCCATAACTTACATGGGGTTGACCAAACTTGCAGAAACATGTTTATTTCTGCTGAAAAACACGTTTTGACACTTTCTGTACACTGGGGTTAAGGGCTGAGTGTGTGGGCTCTTCTGCGCCTTGCTGTTACAAGGAGATTCAGTTGTCTGAAAAAACGCGCTTATTTCGGGCTGAAAAACACGTTTTGAAAAGAGTGATGTTACTGCCCCATAACTAACATGGGGTTGACCAAACTTGCAGAAACATGTTTATTTCTGCTGAAAAACACGTTTTGACACTTTCTGCACACTGGGGTTAAGGGCTGAGTGTGTGGGCTCTTCTGAGCCTTGCTGTTACAAGGAGATTCAGTTGTCTGAAAAAACGCGCTTATTTCGGGCTGAAAAACACGTTTTGAAAAGTGTGATGTTACTACCCCATAACTTACATGGGGTTGACCAAACTTGCAGAAACATGTTTATTTCTGCTGAAAAACACATTTTGACCCTTTCTGCACACTGGGGTTAAGGGCTGAGTGTGTGGGCACTTCTGAGCCTTGCTGTTACAAGGAGATTCAGTTGTCTGAAAAAACGCGTTTATTTCGGGCTGAAAAACACGTTTTGAAAAGTGTGATGTTACTACCCCATAACTTACATGGGGTTGACCAAACTTGCAGAAACATGTTTATTTCTGCTGAAAAACACGTTTTGACACTTTCTGCACACTGGGGTTAAGGGCTGAGTGTGTGGGCTCTTCTGAGCCTTGCTGTTACAAGGAGATTCAGTTGTCTGAAAAAACGCGTTTATTTCGGGCTGAAAAACACGTTTTGAAAAGTGTGATGTTACTGCCCCATAACTTACATGGGGTTGACCAAACTTGCAGAAACATGTTTATTTCTGCTGAAAAACACGTTTTGAAACTTTCTGTACACTGGGGTTAAGGGCTGAGTGTGTGGGCTCTTCTGAGCCTTGCTGTTACAAGGAGATTCAGTTGTCTGAAAAAACGCGTTTATTTCGGGCTGAAAAACACGTTTTGAAAAGTGTGATGTTACTGCCCCATAACTTACATGGGGTTGACCAAACTTGCAGAAACATGTTTATTTCTGCTGAAAAACACGTTTTGACACTTTCTGCACACTGGGGTTAAGGGCTGAGTGTGTGGGCTCTTCTGAGCCTTGCTGTTACAAGGAGATTCAGTTGTCTGAAAAAACGCGCTTATTTCGGGCTGAAAAACACGTTTTGAAAAGTGTGATGTTACTACCCCATAACTTACATGGGGTTGACCAAACTTGCAGAAACATGTTTATTTCTGCTGAAAAACACATTTTGACCCTTTCTGCACACTGGGGTTAAGGGCTGAGTGTGTGGGCACTTCTGAGCCTTGCTGTTACAAGGAGATTCAGTTGTCTGAAAAAACGCGTTTATTTCGGGCTGAAAAACACGTTTTGAAAAGTGTGATGTTACTACCCCATAACTTACATGGGGTTGACCAAACTTGTAGAAACATGTTTATTTCTGCTGAAAAACACGTTTTGACACTTTCTGTACACTGGGGTTAAGGGCTGAGTGTGTGGGCTCTTCTGAGCCTTGCTGTTACAAGGAGATTCAGTTGTCTGAAAAAACGCGTTTATTTCGGGCTGAAAAACACGTTTTGAAAAGTGTAATGTTACTGCCCCATAACTTACATGGGGTTGACCAAACTTGCAGAAACATGTTTATTTCTGCTGAAAAACACGTTTTGACACTTTCTGTACACTGGGGTTAAGGGCTGAGTGTGTGGGCTCTTCTGAGCCTTGCTGTTACAAGGAGATTCAGTTGTCTGAAAAAACGCGCTTATTTCGGGCTGAAAAACACGTTTTGAAAAGAGTGATGTTACTGCCCCATAACTAACATGGGGTTGACCAAACTTGCAGAAACATGTTTATTTCTGCTGAAAAACACGTTTTGACACTTTCTGCACACTGGGGTTAAGGGCTGAGTGTGTGGGCACTTCTGAGCCTTGCTGTTACAAGGAGATTCAGTTGTCTGAAAAAACGCGTTTATTTCGGGCTGAAAAACACGTTTTGAAAAGTGTGATGTTACTGCCCCATAACTTACATGGGGTTGACCAAACTTGCAGAAACATGTTTATTTCTGCTGAAAAACACGTTTTGACACTTTCTGTACACTGGGGTTAAGGGCTGAGTGTGTGGGCTCTTCTGAGCCTTGCTGTTACAAGGAGATTCAGTTGTCTGAAAAAACGCGTTTATTTCGGGCTGAAAAACACGTTTTGAAAAGTGTGATGTTACTGCCCCATAACTTACATGGGGTTGACCAAACTTGCAGAAACATGTTTATTTCTGCTGAAAAACACGTTTTGACACTTTCTGTACACTGGGGTTAAGGGCTGAGTGTGTGGGCTCTTCTGAGCCTTGCTGTTACAAGGAGATTCAGTTGTCTGAAAAAACGCGCTTATTTCGGGCTGAAAAACACGTTTTGAAAAGTGTGATGTTAATGCCCCATAACTTCAATGGGGTTGACCAAACTTGCAGAAACATGTTTATTTCTGCTGAAAAACACATTTTGACCCTTTCTGCACACTGGGGTTAAGGGCTGAGTGTGTGGGCTCTTCTGAGCCTTGCTGTTACAAGGAGATTCAGTTGTCTGAAAAAACGCGCTTATTTCGGGCTGAAAAACACGTTTTGAAAAGTGTGATGTTAATGCCCCATAACTTACATGGGGTTGACCAAACTTGCAGAAACATGTTTATTTCTGCTGAAAAACACGTTTTGGCACTTTCTGTACACTGGGGTTAAGGGCTGAGTGTGTGGGCTCTTCTGAGCCTTGCTGTTACAAGGAGATTCAGTTGTCTGAAAAAACGCGTTTATTTCGGGCTGAAAAACACGTTTTGAAAATTGTAATGTTACTGCCCCATAACTTACATGGGGTTGACCAAACTTGCAGAAACATGTTTATTTCTGCTGAAAAACACGTTTTGACACTTTCTGTACACTGGGGTTAAGGGCTGAGTGTGTGGGCTCTTCTGAGCCTTGCTGTTACAAGGAGATTCAGTTGTCTGAAAAAACGCGTTTATTTCGGGCTGAAAAACACGTTTTGAAAAGTGTGATGTTACTACCCCATAACTTACATGGGGTTGACCAAACTTGCAGAAACATGTTTATTTCTGCTGAAAAACACATTTTGACACTTTCTGCACACTGGGGTTAAGGGCTGAGTGTGTGGGCACTTCTGAGCCTTGCTGTTACAAGGAGATTCAGTTGTCTGAAAAAACGCGTTTATTTCGGGCTGAAAAACACGTTTTGAAAAGTGTGATGTTACTACCCCATAACTTACATGGGGTTGACCAAACTTGCAGAAACATGTTTATTTCTGCTGAAAAACACGTTTTGACACTTTCTGCACACTGGGGTTAAGGGCTGAGTGTGTGGGCTCTTCTGAGCCTTGCTGTTACAAGGAGATTCAGTTGTCTGAAAAAACGCGTTTATTTCGGGCTGAAAAACACGTTTTGAAAAGTGTGATGTTACTGCCCCATAACTTACATGGGGTTGACCAAACTTGCAGAAACATGTTTATTTCTGCTGAAAAACACGTTTTGACACTTTCTGTACACTGGGGTTAAGGGCTGAGTGTGTGGGCTCTTCTGAGCCTTGCTGTTACAAGGAGATTCAGTTGTCTGAAAAAACGCGCTTATTTCGGGCTGAAAAACACGTTTTGAAAAGTGTGATGTTACTGCCCCATAACTTACATGGGGTTGACCAAACTTGCAGAAACATGTTTATTTCTGCTGAAAAACACGTTTTGACACTTTCTGTACACTGGGGTTAAGGGCTGAGTGTGTGGGCTCTTCTGAGCCTTGCTGTTACAAGGAGATTCAGTTGTCTGAAAAAATGCGCTTATTTCGGGCTGAAAAACACGTTTTGAAAAGTGTGATGTTAATGCCCCATAACTTACATGGGGTTGACCAAACTTGCAGAAACATGTTTATTTCTGCTGAAAAACACATTTTGACCCTTTCTGCACACTGGGGTTAAGGGCTGAGTGTGTGGGCACTTCTGAGCCTTGCTGTTACAAGGAGATTCAGTTGTCTGAAAAAACGCGTTTATTTCGGGCTGAAAAACACGTTTTGAAAATGTGATGTTACTGCCCCATAACTTACATGGGGTTGACCAAACTTGCAGAAACATGTTTATTTCTGCTGAAAAACACGTTTTGGCACTTTCTGTAAACTGGGGTTAAGGGCTGAGTGTGTGGGCTCTTCTGAGCCTTGCTGTTACAAGGAGATTCAGTTGTCTGAAAAAACGCGTTTATTTCGGGCTGAAAAACACGTTTTGAAAAGTGTAATGTTACTGCCCCATAACTTACATGGGGTTGACCAAACTTGCAGAAACATGTTTATTTCTGCTGAAAAACACGTTTTGACACTTTCTGCACACTGGGGTTAAGGGCTGAGTGTGTGGGCACTTCTGAGCCTTGCTGTTACAAGGAGATTCAGTTGTCTGAAAAAACGCGTTTATTTCGGGCTGAAAAACACGTTTTGAAAAGTGTGATGTTACTGCCCCATAACTTACATGGGGTTGACCAAACTTGCAGAAACATGTTTATTTCTGCTGAAAAACACGTTTTGACACTTTCTGTACACTGGGGTTAAGGGCTGAGTGTGTGGGCTCTTCTGAGCCTTGCTGTTACAAGGAGATTCAGTTGTCTGAAAAAACGCGTTTATTTCGGGCTGAAAAACACGTTTTGAAAAGTGTGATGTTACTGACCCATAACTTACATGGGGTTGACCAAACTTGCAGAAACATGTTTATTTCTGCTGAAAAACACGTTTTGACACTTTCTGTACACTGGGGTTAAGGGCTGAGTGTCTGGGCTCTTCTGAGCCTTGCTGTTACAAGGAGATTCAGTTGTCTGAAAAAACGCGCTTATTTCGGGCTGAAAAACACGTTTTGAAAAGTGTGATGTTAATGCCCCATAACTTACATGGGGTTGACCAAACTTGCAGAAACATGTTTATTTCTGCTGAAAAACACATTTTGACCCTTTCTGCACACTGGGGTTAAGGGCTGAGTGTGTGGGCTCTTCTGAGCCTTGCTGTTACAAGGAGATTCAGTTGTCTGAAAAAACGCGCTTATTTCGGGCTGAAAAACACGTTTTGAAAAGTGTGATGTTAATGCCCCATAACTTACATGGGGTTGACCAAACTTGCAGAAACATGTTTATTTCTGCTGAAAAACACATTTTGACCCTTTCTGCACACTGGGGTTAAGGGCTGAGTGTGTGGGCACTTCTGAGCCTTGCTGTTACAAGGAGATTCAGTTGTCTGAAAAAACGCGTTTATTTCGGGCTGAAAAACACGTTTTGAAAATGTGATGTTAATGCCCCATAACTTACATGGGGTTGACCAAACTTGCAGAAACATGTTTATTTCTGCTGAAAAACACATTTTGACCCTTTCTGCACACTGGGGTTAAGGGCTGAGTGTGTGGGCACTTCTGAGCCTTGCTGTTACAAGGAGATTCAGTTGTCTGAAAAAACGCGTTTATTTCGGGCTGAAAAACACGTTTTGAAAATGTGATGTTAATGCCCCATAACTTACATGGGGTTGACCAAACTTGCAGAAACATGTTTATTTCTGCTGAAAAACACATTTTGACCCTTTCTGCACACTGGGGTTAAGGGCTGAGTGTGTGGGCTCTTCTGAGCCTTGCTGTTACAAGGAGATTCAGTTGTCTGAAAAAACGCGTTTATTTCGGGCTGAAAAACACGTTTTGAAAAGTGTGATGTTACTACCCCATAATTTACATGGGGTTGACCAAACTTGCAGAAACATGTTTATTTCTGCTGAAAAACACGTTTTGACACTTTCTGCACACTGGGGTTAAGGGCTGAGTGTGTGGGCACTTCTGAGCCTTGCTGTTACAAGGAGATTCAGTTGTCTGAAAAAACGCGTTTATTTCGGGCTGAAAAACACGTTTTGAAAAGTGTGATGTTACTGCCCCATAACTTACATGGGGTTGACCAAACTTGCAGAAACATGTTTATTTCTGCTGAAAAACACGTTTTGACACTTTCTGTACACTGGGGTTAAGGGCTGAGTGTGTGGGCTCTTCTGAGCCTTGCTGTTACAAGGAGATTCAGTTGTCTGAAAAAACGCGTTTATTTCGGGCTGAAAAACACGTTTTGAAAAGTGTGATGTTACTGCCCCATAACTTACATGGGGTTGACCAAACTTGCAGAAACATGTTTATTTCTGCTGAAAAACACGTTTTGACACTTTCTGTACACTGGGGTTAAGGGCTGAGTGTGTGGGCTCTTCTGAGCCTTGCTGTTACAAGGAGATTCAGTTGTCTGAAAAAACGCGTTTATTTCGGGATGAAAAAAAACGTTTTGAAAATTGTAATGTTACTGCCCCATAACTTACATGGGGTTGACCAAACTTGCAGAAACATGTTTATTTCTGCTGAAAAACACGTTTTGACACTTTCTGCACACTGGGGTTAAGGGCTGAGTGTGTGGGCACTTCTGAGCCTTGCTGTTACAAGGAGATTCAGTTGTCTGAAAAAACGCGTTTATTTCGGGCTGAAAAACACGTTTTGAAAAGTGTGATGTTACTGCCCCATAACTTACATGGGGTTGACCAAACTTGCAGAAACATGTTTATTTCTGCTGAAAAACACGTTTTGACACTTTCTGTACACTGGGGTTAAGGGCTGAGTGTGTGGGCTCTTCTGAGCCTTGCTGTTACAAGGAGATTCAGTTGTCTGAAAAAACGCGTTTATTTCGGGCTGAAAAACACATTTTGAAAAGTGTGATGTTACTGCCCCATAACTTACATGGGGTTGACCAAACTTGCAGAAACATGTTTATTTCTGCTGAAAAACACGTTTTGACACTTTCTGCACACTGGGGTTAAGGGCTGAGTGTGTGGGCTCTTCTGAGCCTTGCTGTTACAAGGAGATTCAGTTGTCTGAAAAAACCCGCTTATTTCGGGCTGAAAAACACGTTTTGAAAAGTGTGATGTTACTACCCCATAACTTACATGGGGTTGACCAAACTTGCAGAAACATGTTTATTTCTGCTGAAAAACACATTTTGACCCTTTCTGCACACTGGGGTTAAGGGCTGAGTGTGTGGGCACTTCTGAGCCTTGCTGTTACAAGGAGATTCAGTTGTCTGAAAAAACGCGTTTATTTCGGGCTGAAAAACACGTTTTGAAAAGTGTGATGTTACTACCCCATAACTTACATGGGGTTGACCAAACTTGCAGAAACATGTTTATTTCTGCTGAAAAACACGTTTTGACACTTTCTGTACACTGGGGTTAAGGGCTGAGTGTGTGGGCTCTTCTGCGCCTTGCTGTTACAAGGAGATTCAGTTGTCTGAAAAAACGCGCTTATTTCGGGCTGAAAAACACGTTTTGAAAAGAGTGATGTTACTGCCCCATAACTAACATGGGGTTGACCAAACTTGCAGAAACATGTTTATTTCTGCTGAAAAACACGTTTTGACACTTTCTGCACACTGGGGTTAAGGGCTGAGTGTGTGGGCACTTCTGAGCCTTGCTGTTACAAGGAGATTCAGATGTCTGAAAAAACGCGTTTATTTCGGGCTGAAAAACACGTTTTGAAAAGTGTGATGTTACTGCCCCATAACTTACATGGGGTTGACCAAACTTGCAGAAACATGTTTATTTCTGCTGAAAAACACGTTTTGACACTTTCTGTACACTGGGGTTAAGGGCTGAGTGTGTGGGCTCTTCTGAGCCTTGCTGTTACAAGGAGATTCAGTTGTCTGAAAAAACGCGTTTATTTCGGGCTGAAAAACACGTTTTGAAAAGTGTGATGTTACTGCCCCATAACTTACATGGGGTTGACCAAACTTGCAGAAACATGTTTATTTCTGCTGAAAAACACGTTTTGACACTTTCTGTACACTGGGGTTAAGGGCTGAGTGTGTGGGCTCTTCTGAGCCTTGCTGTTACAAGGAGATTCAGTTGTCTGAAAAAACGCGCTTATTTCGGGCTGAAAAACACGTTTTGAAAAGTGTGATGTTAATGCCCCATAACTTACATGGGGTTGACCAAACTTGCAGAAACATGTTTATTTCTGCTGAAAAACACATTTTGACCCTTTCTGCACACTGGGGTTAAGGGCTGAGTGTGTGGGCACTTCTGAGCCTTGCTGTTACAAGGAGACTCAGTTGTCTGAAAAAACGCGTTTATTTCGGGCTGAAAAACACGTTTTGAAAATGTGATGTTACTGCCCCATAACTTACATGGGGTTGACCAAATTTGCAGAAACATGTTTATTTCTGCTGAAAAACACGTTTTGGCACTTTCTGTACACTGGGGTTAAGGGCTGAGTGTGTGGGCTCTTCTGAGCCTTGCTGTTACAAGGAGATTCAGTTGTCTGAAAAAACGCGTTTATTTCGGGCTGAAAAACACGTTTTGAAAATTGTAATGTTACTGCCCCATAACTTACATGGGGTTGACCAAACTTGCAGAAACATGTTTATTTCTGCTGAAAAACACGTTTTGACACTTTCTGTACACTGGGGTTAAGGGCTGAGTGTGTGGGCTCTTCTGAGCCTTGCTGTTACAAGGAGATTCAGTTGTCTGAAAAAACGCGTTTATTTCGGGCTGAAAAACACGTTTTGAAAAGTGTGATGTTACTACCCCATAACTTACATGGGGTTGACCAAACTTGCAGAAACATGTTTATTTCTGCTGAAAAACACGTTTTGACACTTTCTGCACACTGGGGTTAAGGGCTGAGTGTGTGGGCTCTTCTGAGCCTTGCTGTTACAAGGAGATTCAGTTGTCTGAAAAAACGCGCTTATTTCGGGCTGAAAAACACGTTTTGAAAAGTGTGATGTTACTACCCCATAACTTACATGGGGTTGACCAAACTTGCAGAAACATGTTTATTTCTGCTGAAAAACACATTTTGACCCTTTCTGCACACTGGGGTTAAGGGCTGAGTGTGTGGGCACTTCTGAGCCTTGCTGTTACAAGGAGATTCAGTTGTCTGAAAAAACGCGTTTATTTCGGGCTGAAAAACACGTTTTGAAAAGTGTGATGTTACTACCCCATAACTTACATGGGGTTGACCAAACTTGCAGAAACATGTTTATTTCTGCTGAAAAACACGTTTTGACACTTTCTGTACACTGGGGTTAAGGGCTGAGTGTGTGGGCTCTTCTGAGCCTTGCTGTTACAAGGAGATTCAGTTGTCTGAAAAAACGCGCTTATTTCGGGCTGAAAAACACGTTTTGAAAAGTGTGATGTTACTGCCCCATAACTTACATGGGGTTGACCAAACTTGCAGAAACATGTTTATTTCTGCTGAAAAACACGTTTTGACACTTTCTGTACACTGGGGTTAAGGGCTGAGTGTGTGGGCTCTTCTGAGCCTTGCTGTTACAAGGAGATTCAGTTGTCTGAAAAAACGCGCTTATTTCGGGCTGAAAAACACGTTTTGAAAAGTGTGATGTTAATGCCCCATAACTTACATGGGGTTGACCAAACTTGCAGAAACATGTTTATTTCTGCTGAAAAACACATTTTGACCCTTTCTGCACACTGGGGTTAAGGGCTGAGTGTGTGGGCACTTCTGAGCCTTGCTGTTACAAGGAGATTCAGTTGTCTGAAAAAACGCGTTTATTTCGGGCTGAAAAACACGTTTTGAAAATTGTAATGTTACTGCCCCATAACTTACATGGGGTTGACCAAACTTGCAGAAACATGTTTATTTCTGCTGAAAAACACGTTTTGACACTTTCTGCACACTGGGGTTAAGGGCTGAGTGTGTGGGCACTTCTGAGCCTTGCTGTTACAAGGAGATTCAGTTGTCTGAAAAAACGCGTTTATTTCGGGCTGAAAAACACGTTTTGAAAAGTGTGATGTTACTGCCCCATAACTTACATGGGGTTGACCAAACTTGCAGAAACATGTTTATTTCTGCTGAAAAACACGTTTTGACACTTTCTGTACACTGGGGTTAAGGGCTGAGTGTGTGGGCTCTTCTGAGCCTTGCTGTTACAAGGAGATTCAGTTGTCTGAAAAAACGCGTTTATTTCGGGCTGAAAAACACGTTTTGAAAAGTGTGATGTTACTGCCCCATAACTTACATGGGGTTGACCAAACTTGCAGAAACGTTTATTTCTGCTGAAAAACACGTTTTGACACTTTCTGCACACTGGGGTTAAGGGCTGAGTGTGTGGGCTCTTCTGAGCCTTGCTGTTACAAGGAGATTCAGTTGTCTGAAAAACGCGCTTATTTCGGGCTGAAAAACACGTTTTGAAAAGTGTGATGTTACTACCCCATAACTTACATGGGGTTGACCAAACTTGCAGAAACATGTTTATTTCTGCTGAAAAACACATTTTGACCCTTTCTGCACACTGGGGTTAAGGGCTGAGTGTGTGGGCACTTCTGAGCCTTGCTGTTACAAGGAGATTCAGTTGTCTGAAAAAACGCGTTTATTTCGGGCTGAAAAACACGTTTTGAAAAGTGTGATGTTACTACCCCATAACTTACATGGGGTTGACCAAACTTGCAGAAACATGTTTATTTCTGCTGAAAAACACGTTTTGACACTTTCTGCACACTGGGGTTAAGGGCTGAGTGTGTGGGCTCTTCTGAGCCTTGCTGTTACAAGGAGATTCAGTTGTCTGAAAAAACGCGTTTATTTCGGGCTGAAAAACACGTTTTGAAAAGTGTGATGTTACTGCCCCATAACTTACATGGGGTTGACCAAACTTGCAGAAACATGTTTATTTCTGCTGAAAAACACGTTTTGACACTTTCTGTACACTGGGGTTAAGGGCTGAGTGTGTGGGCTCTTCTGAGCCTTGCTGTTACAAGGAGATTCAGTTGTCTGAAAAAACGCGTTTATTTCGGGCTGAAAAACACGTTTTGAAAAGTGTGATGTTACTGCCCCATAACTTACATGGGGTTGACCAACTTGCAGAAACATGTTTATTTCTGCTGAAAAACACGTTTTGACACTTTCTGCACACTGGGGTTAAGGGCTGAGTGTGTGGGCTCTTCTGAGCCTTGCTGTTACAAGGAGATTCAGTTGTCTGAAAAAACGCGCTTATTTCGGGCTGAAAAACACGTTTTGAAAAGTGTGATGTTACTACCCCATAACTTACATGGGGTTGACCAAACTTGCAGAAACATGTTTATTTCTGCTGAAAAACACATTTTGACCCTTTCTGCACACTGGGGTTAAGGGCTGAGTGTGTGGGCACTTCTGAGCCTTGCTGTTACAAGGAGATTCAGTTGTCTGAAAAAACGCGTTTATTTCGGGCTGAAAAACACGTTTTGAAAAGTGTGATGTTACTACCCCATAACTTACATGGGGTTGACCAAACTTGTAGAAACATGTTTATTTCTGCTGAAAAACACGTTTTGACACTTTCTGTACACTGGGGTTAAGGGCTGAGTGTGTGGGCTCTTCTGAGCCTTGCTGTTACAAGGAGATTCAGTTGTCTGAAAAAACGCGTTTATTTCGGGCTGAAAAACACGTTTTGAAAAGTGTAATGTTACTGCCCCATAACTTACATGGGGTTGACCAAACTTGCAGAAACATGTTTATTTCTGCTGAAAAACACATTTTGACCCTTTCTGCACACTGGGGTTAAGGGCTGAGTGTGTGGGCACTTCTGAGCCTTGCTGTTACAAGGAGATTCAGTTGTCTGAAAAAACGCGTTTATTTCGGGCTGAAAAACACGTTTTGAAAAGTGTGATGTTACTACCCCATAACTTACATGGGGTTGACCAAACTTGCAGAAACATGTTTATTTCTGCTGAAAACACGTTTTGACACTTTCTGTACACTGGGGTTAAGGGCTGAGTGTGTGGGCTCTTCTGAGCCTTGCTGTTACAAGGAGATTCAGTTGTCTGAAAAAACGCACTTATTTCGGGCTGAAAAACACGTTTTGAAAAGTGTGATGTTACTGCCCCATAACTTACATGGGGTTGACCAAACTTGCAGAAACATGTTTATTTCTGCTGAAAAACACGTTTTGACACTTTCTGTACACTGGGGTTAAGGGCTGAGTGTGTGGGCTCTTCTGAGCCTTGCTGTTACAAGGAGATTCAGTTGTCTGAAAAAACGCGCTTATTTCGGGCTGAAAAACACGTTTTGAAAAGTGTGATGTTAATGCCCCATAACTTACATGGGGTTGACCAAACTTGCAGAAACATGTTTATTTCTGCTGAAAAACACATTTTGACCCTTTCTGCACACTGGGGTTAAGGGCTGAGTGTGTGGGCACTTCAGAGCCTTGCTGTTACAAGGAGATTCAGTTGTCTGAAAAAACGCGTTTATTTCGGGCTGAAAAGCACGTTTTGAAAATTGTAATGTTACTGCCCCATAACTTACATGGGGTTGACCAAACTTGCAGAAACATGTTTATTTCTGCTGAAAAACACGTTTTGACACTTTCTGCACACTGGGGTTAAGGGCTGAGTGTGTGGGCACTTCTGAGCCTTGCTGTTACAAGGGAGATTCAGTTGTCTGAAAAAACGCGTTTATTTCGGGCTGAAAAACACGTTTTGAAAAGTGTGATGTTACTGCCCCATAACTTACATGGGGTTGACCAAACTTGCAGAAACATGTTTATTTCTGCTGAAAAACACGTTTTGACACTTTCTGTACACTGGGGTTAAGGGCTGAGTGTGTGGGCTCTTCTGAGCCTTGCTGTTACAAGGAGATTCAGTTGTCTGAAAAACGCGTTTATTTCGGGCTGAAAAACACGTTTTGAAAATGTGATGTTACTGCCCCATAACTTACATGGGGTTGACCAAACTTGCAGAAACATGTTTATTTCTGCTGAAAAACACGTTTTGACACTTTCTGCACACTGGGGTTAAGGGCTGAGTGTGTGGGCACTTCTGAGCCTTGCTGTTACAAGGAGATTCAGTTGTCTGAAAAAACGCGTTTATTTCGGGCTGAAAAACACGTTTTGAAAAGTGTGATGTTACTGCCCCATAACTTACATGGGGTTGACCAAACTTGCAGAAACATGTTTATTTCTGCTGAAAAACACGTTTTGACACTTTCTGTACACTGGGGTTAAGGGCTGAGTGTGTGGGCTCTTCTGAGCCTTGCTGTTACAAGGAGATTCAGTTGTCTGAAAAAACGCGTTTATTTCGGGCTGAAAAACACGTTTTGAAAAGTGTGATGTTACTGCCCCATAACTTACATGGGGTTGACCAAACTTGCAGAAACGTTTATTTCTGCTGAAAAACACGTTTTGACACTTTCTGCACACTGGGGTTAAGGGCTGAGTGTGTGGGCTCTTCTGAGCCTTGCTGTTACAAGGAGATTCAGTTGTCTGAAAAAACGCGCTTATTTCGGGCTGAAAAACACGTTTTGAAAAGTGTGATGTTACTACCCCATAACTTACATGGGGTTGACCAAACTTGCAGAAACATGTTTATTTCTGCTGAAAAACACATTTTGACCCTTTCTGCACACTGGGGTTAAGGGCTGAGTGTGTGGGCACTTCTGAGCCTTGCTGTTACAAGGAGATTCAGTTGTCTGAAAAAAACGCGTTTATTTCGGGCTGAAAAACACGTTTTGAAAAGTGTGATGTTACTACCCCATAACTTACATGGGGTTGACCAAACTTGCAGAAACATGTTTATTTCTGCTGAAAAACACGTTTTGACACTTTCTGCACACTGGGGTTAAGGGCTGAGTGTGTGGGCTCTTCTGAGCCTTGCTGTTACAAGGAGATTCAGTTGTCTGAAAAAACGCGTTTATTTCGGGCTGAAAAACACGTTTTGAAAAGTGTGATGTTACTGCCCCATAACTTACATGGGGTTGACCAAACTTGCAGAAACATGTTTATTTCTGCTGAAAAACACGTTTTGACACTTTCTGTACACTGGGGTTAAGGGCTGAGTGTGTGGGCTCTTCTGAGCCTTGCTGTTACAAGGAGATTCAGTTGTCTGAAAAAACGCGTTTATTTCGGGCTGAAAAACACGTTTTGAAAAGTGTGATGTTACTGCCCCATAACTTACATGGGGTTGACCAAACTTGCAGAAACATGTTTATTTCTGCTGAAAAACACGTTTTGACACTTTCTGCACACTGGGGTTAAGGGCTGAGTGTGTGGGCTCTTCTGAGCCTTGCTGTTACAAGGAGATTCAGTTGTCTGAAAAAACGCGCTTATTTCGGGCTGAAAAACACGTTTTGAAAAGTGTGATGTTACTACCCCATAACTTACATGGGGTTGACCAAACTTGCAGAAACATGTTTATTTCTGCTGAAAAACACATTTTGACCCTTTCTGCACACTGGGGTTAAGGGCTGAGTGTGTGGGCACTTCTGAGCCTTGCTGTTACAAGGAGATTCAGTTGTCTGAAAAAACGCGTTTATTTCGGGCTGAAAAACACGTTTTGAAAAGTGTGATGTTACTACCCCATAACTTACATGGGGTTGACCAAACTTGTAGAAACATGTTTATTTCTGCTGAAAAACACGTTTTGACACTTTCTGTACACTGGGGTTAAGGGCTGAGTGTGTGGGCTCTTCTGAGCCTTGCTGTTACAAGGAGATTCAGTTGTCTGAAAAAACGCGTTTATTTCGGGCTGAAAAACACGTTTTTGAAAAGTGTAATGTTACTGCCCCATAACTTACATGGGGTTGACCAAACTTGCAGAAACATGTTTATTTCTGCTGAAAAACACGTTTTGACACTTTCTGTACACTGGGGTTAAGGGCTGAGTGTGTGGGCTCTTCTGAGCCTTGCTGTTACAAGGAGATTCAGTTGTCTGAAAAAACGCGCTTATTTCGGTCTGAAAAAACACGTTTTGAAAAGAGTGATGTTACTGCCCCATAACTAACATGGGGTTGACCAAACTTGCAGAAACATGTTTATTTCTGCTGAAAAACACGTTTTGACACTTTCTGCACACTGGGGTTAAGGGCTGAGTGTGTGGGCTCTTCTGAGCCTTGCTGTTACAAGGAGATTCAGTTGTCTGAAAAAACGCGCTTATTTCGGGCTGAAAAACACGTTTTGAAAAGTGTGATGTTAATGCCCCATAACTTACATGGGGTTGACCAAACTTGCAGAAACATGTTTATTTCTGCTGAAAAACACATTTTGACCCTTTCTGCACACTGGGGTTAAGGGCTGAGTGTGTGGGCTCTTCTGAGCCTTGCTGTTACAAGGAGATTCAGTTGTCTGAAAAAACGCGCTTATTTCGGGCTGAAAAACACGTTTTGAAAAGTGTGATGTTACTACCCCATAACTTACATGGGGTTGACCAAACTTGCAGAAACATGTTTATTTCTGCTGAAAAACACATTTTGACCCTTTCTGCACACTGGGGTTAAGGGCTGAGTGTGTGGGCACTTCTGAGCCTTGCTGTTACAAGGAGATTCAGTTGTCTGAAAAAACGCGTTTATTCGGGCTGAAAAACACGTTTTGAAAAGTGTGATGTTACTACCCCATAACTT
This sequence comes from Lepisosteus oculatus, assembly GCF_040954835.1. Lineage (NCBI taxonomy): Eukaryota > Metazoa > Chordata > Actinopteri > Semionotiformes > Lepisosteidae > Lepisosteus > Lepisosteus oculatus. The sequence continues at coordinate 4,525 of NW_027167926.1, read as the reverse complement.
ACATGGGGTTGACCAAACTTGCAGAAACATGTTTATTTCTGCTGAAAAACACGTTTTGACACTTTCTGCACACTGGGGTTAAGGGCTGAGTGTGTGGGCTCTTCTGAGCCTTGCTGTTACAAGGAGATTCAGTTGTCTGAAAAAACGCGTTTATTTCGGGCTGAAAAACACGTTTTGAAAAGTGTGATGTTACTGCCCCATAACTTACATGGGGTTGACCAAACTTGCAGAAACATGTTTATTTCTGCTGAAAAACACGTTTTGACACTTTCTGTACACTGGGGTTAAGGGCTGAGTGTGTGGGCTCTTCTGAGCCTTGCTGTTACAAGGAGATTCAGTTGTCTGAAAAAACGCGTTTATTTCGGGCTGAAAAACACGTTTTGAAAAGTGTGATGTTACTGCCCCATAACTTACATGGGGTTGACCAAACTTGCAGAAACATGTTTATTTCTGCTGAAAAACACGTTTTGACACTTTCTGCACACTGGGGTTAAGGGCTGAGTGTGTGGGCTCTTCTGAGCCTTGCTGTTACAAGGAGATTCAGTTGTCTGAAAAAACGCGCTTATTTCGGGCTGAAAAACACGTTTTGAAAAAGTGTGATGTTACTACCCCATAACTTACATGGGGTTGACCAAACTTGCAGAAACATGTTTATTTCTGCTGAAAAACACATTTTGACCCTTTCTGCACACTGGGTTAAGGGCTGAGTGTGTGGGCACTTCTGAGCCTTGCTGTTACAAGGAGATTCAGTTGTCTGAAAAAACGCGTTTATTTCGGGCTGAAAAACACGTTTTGAAAAGTGTGATGTTACTACCCCATAACTTACATGGGGTTGACCAAACTTGCAGAAACATGTTTATTTCTGCTGAAAAAAACACGTTTTGACACTTTCTGTACACTGGGGTTAAGGGCTGAGTGTGTGGGCTCTTCTGAGCCTTGCTGTTACAAGGAGATTCAGTTGTCTGAAAAAACGCGCTTATTTCGGGCTGAAAAACACGTTTTGAAAAGTGTGATGTTACTGCCCCATAACTTACATGGGGTTGACCAAACTTGCAGAAACATGTTTATTTCTGCTGAAAAACACGTTTTGGCACTTTCTGTAAACTGGGGTTAAGGGCTGAGTGTGTGGGCTCTTCTGAGCCTTGCTGTTACAAGGAGATTCAGTTGTCTGAAAAAACGCGTTTATTTCGGGCTGAAAAACACGTTTTGAAAAGTGTAATGTTACTGCCCCATAACTTACATGGGGTTGACCAAACTTGCAGAAACATGTTTATTTCTGCTGAAAAACACGTTTTGACACTTTCTGCACACTGGGGTTAAGGGCTGAGTGTGTGGGCACTTCTGAGCCTTGCTGTTACAAGGAGATTCAGTTGTCTGAAAAAACGCGTTTATTTCGGGCTGAAAAACACGTTTTGAAAAGTGTGATGTTACTGCCCCATAACTTACATGGGGTTGACCAAACTTGCAGAAACATGTTTATTTCTGCTGAAAAACACGTTTTGACACTTTCTGTACACTGGGGTTAAGGGCTGAGTGTGTGGGCTCTTCTGAGCCTTGCTGTTACAAGGAGATTCAGTTGTCTGAAAAACGCGTTTATTTCGGGCTGAAAAACACGTTTTGAAAAGTGTGATGTTACTGACCCATAACTTACATGGGGTTGACCAAACTTGCAGAAACATGTTTATTTCTGCTGAAAAACACGTTTGACACTTTCTGTACACTGGGGTTAAGGGCTGAGTGTCTGGGCTCTTCTGAGCCTTGCTGTTACAAGGAGATTCAGTTGTCTGAAAAAACGCGCTTATTTCGGGCTGAAAAACACGTTTTGAAAAGTGTGATGTTAATGCCCCATAACTTACATGGGGTTGACCAAACTTGCAGAAACATGTTTATTTCTGCTGAAAAACACATTTTGACCCTTTCTGCACACTGGGGTTAAGGGCTGAGTGTGTGGGCTCTTCTGAGCCTTGCTGTTACAAGGAGATTCAGTTGTCTGAAAAAACGCGCTTATTTCGGGCTGAAAAACACGTTTTGAAAAGTGTGATGTTAATGCCCCATAACTTACATGGGGTTGACCAAACTTGCAGAAACATGTTTATTTCTGCTGAAAAACACATTTTGACCCTTTCTGCACACTGGGGTTAAGGGCTGAGTGTGTGGGCACTTCTGAGCCTTGCTGTTACAAGGAGATTCAGTTGTCTGAAAAAACGCGTTTATTTCGGGCTGAAAAACACGTTTTGAAAATGTGATGTTAATGCCCCATAACTTACATGGGGTTGACCAAACTTGCAGAAACATGTTTATTTCTGCTGAAAAACACATTTTGACCCTTTCTGCACACTGGGGTTAAGGGCTGAGTGTGTGGGCACTTCTGAGCCTTGCTGTTACAAGGAGATTCAGTTGTCTGAAAAAAACGCGTTTATTTCGGGCTGAAAAACACGTTTTGAAATGTGATGTTAATGCCCCATAACTTACATGGGGTTGACCAAACTTGCAGAAACATGTTTATTTCTGCTGAAAAACACATTTTGACCCTTTCTGCACACTGGGGTTAAGGGCTGAGTGTGTGGGCTCTTCTGAGCCTTGCTGTTACAAGGAGATTCAGTTGTCTGAAAAAACGCGTTTATTTCGGGCTGAAAAACACGTTTTGAAAAGTGTGATGTTACTACCCCATAATTTACATGGGGTTGACCAAACTTGCAGAAACATGTTTATTTCTGCTGAAAAACACGTTTTGACACTTTCTGCACACTGGGGTTAAGGGCTGAGTGTGTGGGCACTTCTGAGCCTTGCTGTTACAAGGAGATTCAGTTGTCTGAAAAAACGCGTTTATTTCGGGCTGAAAAACACGTTTTGAAAAGTGTGATGTTACTGCCCCATAACTTACATGGGGTTGACCAAACTTGCAGAAACATGTTTATTTCTGCTGAAAAACACGTTTTGACACTTTCTGTACACTGGGGTTAAGGGCTGAGTGTGTGGGCTCTTCTGAGCCTTGCTGTTACAAGGAGATTCAGTTGTCTGAAAAAACGCGTTTATTTCGGGCTGAAAAACACGTTTTGAAAAGTGTGATGTTACTGCCCCATAACTTACATGGGGTTGACCAAACTTGCAGAAACATGTTTATTTCTGCTGAAAAACACGTTTTGACACTTTCTGTACACTGGGGTTAAGGGCTGAGTGTGTGGGCTCTTCTGAGCCTTGCTGTTACAAGGAGATTCAGTTGTCTGAAAAAACGCGTTTATTTCGGGATGAAAAAAAACGTTTTGAAAATTGTAATGTTACTGCCCCATAACTTACATGGGGTTGACCAAACTTGCAGAAACATGTTTATTTCTGCTGAAAAACACGTTTTGACACTTTCTGCACACTGGGGTTAAGGGCTGAGTGTGTGGGCACTTCTGAGCCTTGCTGTTACAAGGAGATTCAGTTGTCTGAAAAAACGCGTTTATTTCGGGCTGAAAAACACGTTTTGAAAAAGTGTGATGTTACTGCCCCCATAACTTACATGGGGTTGACCAAACTTGCAGAAACATGTTTATTTCTGCTGAAAAACACGTTTTGACACTTCTGTACACTGGGGTTAAGGGCTGAGTGTGTGGGCTCTTCTGAGCCTTGCTGTTACAAGGAGATTCAGTTGTCTGAAAAAACGCGTTTATTTCGGGCTGAAAAACACATTTTGAAAAGTGTGATGTTACTGCCCCATAACTTACATGGGGTTGACCAAACTTGCAGAAACATGTTTATTTCTGCTGAAAAACACGTTTGACACTTTCTGCACACTGGGGTTAAGGGCTGAGTGTGTGGGCTCTTCTGAGCCTTGCTGTTACAAGGAGATTCAGTTGTCTGAAAAAACCCGCTTATTTCGGGCTGAAAAACACGTTTTGAAAAGTGTGATGTTACTACCCCATAACTTACATGGGGTTGACCAAACTTGCAGAAACATGTTTATTTCTGCTGAAAAACACATTTTGACCCTTTCTGCACACTGGGGTTAAGGGCTGAGTGTGTGGGCACTTCTGAGCCTTGCTGTTACAAGGAGATTCAGTTGTCTGAAAAAACGCGTTTATTTCGGGCTGAAAAACACGTTTTGAAAAGTGTGATGTTACTACCCCATAACTTACATGGGGTTGACCAAACTTGCAGAAACATGTTTATTTCTGCTGAAAAACACGTTTTGACACTTTCTGTACACTGGGGTTAAGGGCTGAGTGTGTGGGCTCTTCTGCGCCTTGCTGTTACAAGGAGATTCAGTTGTCTGAAAAAAACGCGCTTATTTCGGGCTGAAAAACACGTTTTGAAAAGAGTGATGTTACTGCCCCATAACTAACATGGGGTTGACCAAACTTGCAGAAACATGTTTATTTCTGCTGAAAAACACGTTTTGACACTTTCTGCACACTGGGGTTAAGGGCTGAGTGTGTGGGCACTTCTGAGCCTTGCTGTTACAAGGAGATTCAGATGTCTGAAAAAACGCGTTTATTTCGGGCTGAAAAACACGTTTTGAAAAGTGTGATGTTACTGCCCC